>NW_006399883.1:6809014-6818213 GCF_000299155.1 Elephantulus edwardii
ATTTTCTTCAACCTCAATTCAAATTTGCATATGAGTAAATTGATGACACTGGCCTAGTTTTGACTGCCAATATTAAGCTTCCCCAGTGATTTCTTCCACAATTGTAGTCAATCAGATTCCTCTGCAGCCCATTAGGTGCGATCCATGTGTAAAGTCATTGTTTAGACCTTTAAAATAAGGTATTTGCAATGAGTAATTCCTTGTAAATACAAAATTCATTCTATTTCGAGCCTCATTTCTATCATCACGCCCATATTTTCTAACTACTGTTACTTCTTCACTGTTTGCTACTTTCGCATTCCACTAGTGACACTCAGTTATAGATTGCTGGGTAGAGAAGCAAATCATAACCATTAAAGGGTTTAAACATGGCAAAGAAGGCTTCCTCAAATTTTATTCTTTTTTTAATTTGTATTGTATTATTTTTACGTGTACCGTCATATCAGATCTGACTGATACAGGAGGAGATTGCCCCCTCCTTCTCCAGCAGAGCATCTGGTGGATTTGAATCATGTACCTCTGGGATTGCAGTGCAGCGTCTTGCCACTAGGCCACCAGAGCTCCCTGCTCAAATTCTATTCTTAAGAGAAAATTACAGAAATAAGGCTGGAGAGCAAATAATAGAATGTCAAACAATCAATGTTTTATTTGTTGTTAATAACTTTTATAAAACATAAATGATGACAATACATACAGAGCTGAGCCAACTGCCTACACAGGAATCAGAATGACTACCTCTGTGTAAACAGTGGACGGACAAGCTTAATACCAGCAATGAAAGAGAAGTCAGGGACTGACTGTGGAACAGACCATGAATTTCCTATGTGCAAGTTCAAATTGAAGAGAAATTAAATCAAGTCTGTTATTGTTAAGTGTCATTAGGTCAAGTACAACTCATAGCAAACCTATGAACAACAGAACTGAACTCTGCCTATCCTGTGCCATCTTCACCATCTCTGACATGCCCAAACCCATTATTACACTGTCAGTCTCTCTAGTTGCCAGTTTTTCTTTCTTTCACAAACTCTCCACCTTTCCAAATATGATATCTTTCTTCAAATAATCACTCCAAACAACATGTCCAAGGTATATGAGAAAAAGGTTTGTCATCTTTGCCTCCAAGGAGCACCCTGGCTGCACTTTCTCCAAGACATGTCTGTTTGTTGTTTTGGTAGTCCATGGGATATCCAATACTCTTCTCTAGCACTACAATTCAAAGGCATCAATTCTTTTCTGTCATCCTTATTCTTTGTCGAGCTCTCAGACGCATAGCAAGTGATTGAAAAAACTATAACCTGAATCAGGCCCATTTTACTCCTCAAATTGACATCATTTGGAGAAGTGCCTGACTGCAGATTTTTTCAATGTAATGTCTCCTGATCTTCTGAATGTTGATACCAAATATATTGATTGTGAATCCAAGTAAGATGAAGTCACTGACAGTTTTAATCTTTTCTCCATTTATCATGTTGACTGTTGGTCCAGTAGTGAAGATTTTTGTCTTCTTGATGTTGAGATGTAATCCATATTGAAGGCCATAGTCACTGATTTTTTTGAAGCAAGTGCTTCAAGTTCTCACTTTCAGCAAACAAAGGTATACCATCTGCATAACACAGATTGTTAAGTCTTTCTCCAATCCTGATGCCACATTATTATTCATGCATCTCAGTTTCTCAAATAATTTGCTCAGCATATGGATTGAACATGTATGGACAGAGGATACTACCTCGATGCACCACTTTCTTGATTTAAAACCATGTAATGCTCCCTTGATCTGTTCAGACAACATCTTCTTGATTTAGGTATAGATTTCACATGAGTACAATTAAGTGTTCTGGGATTTCCATCTTCTCCATGTTATAGGTGTGATTTGTTATGATCCACACAGTCAAATACCTTTGCATAGTCAGTAAAACATAAATAGACATTCCTTTGGTAAACTCTTTCAGCCAAGATCTATCTGACATCAGCAATGATATTGCAGCCTCTTCTAAATCTAGCTTGAATTTCTGGAAGTTCTCTGTCAATGAACTGTTCTAGCCATTGCTGGGTGATTTTCAGCAATATTTTGCTTTTTTGTGATATTAATGATATTTTTCAATAATTTTTACATTCTGTTGCTTCACTTTTCTTCTTGTTGTTGTTGTTGTTAAGTGCTGTTAAGTCAAGTTATGACCCATAGTGACCCTATGAACAAAAGATCTGAACCCTGTTATACCTTATGCCATCCTCACACTTTCTGACACACAACAGCCCATTGCAGCAGTCACTGTGTCAATCCACCTAGTTGAGAGCCTTCTTCTTCTTCGCTGACCATTCACCCTTCCCAACATCATTTCCTTTTCCATGGAATAGCACCTCCTAACAACATGCCCAAAGTATGTGAGGAAAAGCCTCAGCATCACCTTTCTTGGGAATGGGGATAAGTATGGATCTCTTCCAGTCAGTTGGCTAAGTCTTCCAAATTTCTTGGCACAGATTGGTGAGCATGTCCAAGGCTGCATTTATCATTTGAAACATGTCAATTGGTATCCCATCAATTTCTAGATCTTTAAGTTTTGTCAGTACAGATTGAATTGCTTCCTTCATCAGATTGTCTCTTAATTATATTGTACTTCTGATATATTTCAGTGCCAGTAAATTCCTTTTAGCACAGTAATTCTGTGTTTTCCCTCCATCTTCTTTTAATTCTTCCTGGATCATTCAAGATTTTTCCCACAGCATCACTCAGCATTGAAACTCGAGGCTTGAATTTGTTTTTCAGTATTTTCAGCTAGAGAAATGCTTAGTGAATTCTTTTTTTTTAAGATTGATACATGGCTTTATTTTGTATACATTATATGACTGTAGTGGTGTTTTTCCATTTGTTCCTTGCTTTTACATTATGGCAAATATCTATAATGTTGTGTATGAATGATTTATGGAACAAACATTCTATGTTTCCCCTCACAAAATAAAAAAAGTCCTCTTGCCTACATACTTTAACCAGATTCCTGACAAAAATAATGGAACTTGTTTATTTTAGAGTTGTTGTTGTTGTTGTTGTTATGTGCCATCGAGTCGCTTGCAACTCATAGCGACCCTATGTACAAGAGCTCTAAATGCTGTTCTATCCTGTGGCAACCTAGCCATCTCAAACGCACTTATTCCCACCGCTCCAGTCACAGAATCAATCCATCTCACCAAAGATCTTCCTCTCCTTCGCTTCCCCTCCACTCTGCCAAACATGATGTCCCTTTCCAAGGACCAGTCCCTCCTTGCAACATGCCCAAAGTATGTCAGACGAAGCTTCAGAATCCTTGACTCCAGGGAACACTCTGGCTTCACCCTCTCCAGGACAAACCTGTTTGTTCTCCTAGCAGTCCATGGTATATTCAACACTCTTCTCCAGCACCACAGCTCAAAGGCATCAATCCTCTTTCTATCAGCCCTATTCACTGTCCAACTCTCTGATGCATAGCACATAACTGCGAAGACTATAGCCCGGATCAGGCACACCTTAGTCTCCAGCCTGACATCGTTGCTCTTCAGTACTCTTGAGAGGTCACTCACAGCCGACTTTCCCAATGCAATTCGTCTCCTGATTTCCTGGCTGCTGTTACCAAGAGCGTTGACTGTGGAGCCAAGTAAATGAAAACTGTCAACTATCTCAATCTCCTCACCATCCATGCTGATGCTGCCGATTGGCCCAGTGGTTAGAATCTTTGTTTTCTTGACATTTAGCTTCAGTCCATATAGGAGGCTGTAGTCCTTGATCTTCTGCAGCAAGCACCTCAGGTCCTCCTCAGTTTCGGCAAGCAGGGTTGTGTCATCTGCATAACACAGGTTGTTGATGATTCTTCCACCAATCCTGATTCCACATTCCTCTTCGTATAGCCCAGCGTCTCAGATGATCTGTTCTGCATACAGATTGAAAAGGTATGGAGACAGAATACATCCCTGATGGACCCCCTTCTTGATTTTGAACCATGTGGTGTCTCCTTGCTCTGTTCTGACGACTGCCTCCTGGTCCAAGCATAGGTTTCGCATTAGCACAATCAAATGTTCTGGGATTCTCATTCTTCTTAGAGTCAGCCACAGCTCATTGTTATTTTACAGTGCAATATATAAATGTTCTTTCCATGTATCAAAAAGGGCAGACTTCTAAAAAGAGTCTCCATTTGTTTATAAAATCCTATAAAAATACATTAATATGCTTATATATTTTTCCCTCGACTTAATAATCCAGTTCACCAAAAACAAAAACAGCAATACACAACGACAGGCAAATCAAATTAATCTTGCAGCAGTGCAATGTCAAATCATCATGAAGAGCTTGCAAAAATAGCTCTCCTTGGTATGAAACAATTTTCCTTCGTTTTGCAGCTTTCAGAGTTCCTACCAGTGCTTCAAAGAGGTTGGCACATTTTTCATCTTGGAAGAGGATGCCAAATTTCACACTTTCCATCAGCATTTTTTGAACCCAAGCGATGAATTTCCTCCACTAAAAGGCCAACTTCATGATCCATGGTCATTGCTGCCTGCCACGTCCGCCCAGGGACTCACCTCTGTGCCTTGGTGTCTTTACAAAGGGGAAGTGGGTGCAAGTCCTTGCATTATGTACTGAGCAGAGGCCAACGAAGGAAGAGACTGAAGGGAAGAGAAAGGCTGGTGTGGAGGAGGAGGAGTAAGAAATGCTTAGTGAACTCTTGCCTTGGTTTTTTCCTTTCTCGTCTGTCTTTGTAATGACATTTTCCTTTCTTCATGGAAACAAATCTGCAAGAACTAAAATAGGACCCAGCATCTATCCCAGCAGAGTTTTAAAAGCATGTCAAGAATAAATTGATGCATTGAACACTAATATTCGAAGACTAGACGAGCTGTGGAATGACATTAAGAACCTCATTTTTTTGAAGAAAGGGACAAGGTCATTACAAAGACAGCTAAGAAAGAAAAGACTGAAATGAATGTCAGAAAACACTCTGAAATTTGCACTAAAAAATTGTAAAGCCAAAACAACGGCTAGGAATTCTGATACAAGAGAGATGAACCAAAGATTTCAAAAGGCAGCTTGAGAAAACAAAATATTGTAATGAAATGTGTACAAAGGACTAGAGTTAGAAAACCAAAAGGAAAGAGCTTGCTTGGCATTTCTCAAGCTGAAAGAACTGAAGAATAAACTCAAGCCTTGAATTGCAATACTGAAGGATGCTATGAACAAAATATTCAAGATGCAGGAAGCATCAAAGGATTTGGAAAGTTTGTTACACTGAATCACTGTACCAAAATAAATTGGTCAACACTGACCTATTTATGGGAGAAAGGGAGTGGGGGTAGAAGAAAATGTTCAACAATGAAAAAAAAATTAGCTAAAAAAAGCCAAACATAAAAAAATACTGAGCCATTTTAGGAAAGAGCATATGATCAAGAAACTATGGTAATGAAGAAAGAAGTTCCAGCTACACTGAAGGCATCGGCAAAACATAAGGTCCCAGGAATCTATGGAACATCAACAACATGTTTCAACTAACAGATCCCGTCCTGGGCACACTCACCAGTTTGTGCCCCAAAATTTAGAACATAGCTACCTGGCCAACCCACTGGAAAAGATCCATATTTGTTCCCATTCACGAAAAAGGTGAGCCAAGAAATTGTGGAAATTGTTGAACAACCACATTAATATCATATGCAAGTAAAATATTGCTGAAGATCATCTAACAATGGCTATAACAGTACACTGGCAGAGAACTACTAGAAATTGAAGTTGGATTTAGAAGAAGCCGTAGCACCAGGGATATTATTACTGATGTCTGATAGATCTTGACTGAAAGCAGAGAATATGAGAAGAATGTCTACTTATGCTTTATTGATTATGCAAAGCTATTTGACTGTATGGATCATAATAAACTGTGGCTAACACTAAGAAGAGCTCTAGTGGCCCACTGGAAAGAAGCTGCTCTGCAACCCCAAAGGCACGCAGTTCAAATCCACCTATTTTCCATTTGATCTATTGTTCATAAGGTCACTATGAGTCGTACTCATCTTGATGGCACATAACAATTTTTTTTTCAGTCTTTATTACTCTTGTCCATGTTTCTAAAGAAATTACTTAGAAATGTACTACAGTTTTTCTATCCAATGTTAGAACTCTTCTTTTGTGGTAAGACTCTGGCTTTTTCACATCTCTCCCATTTCCCCTGATCCAGTGTTTCCAGCATTTAAGTCCCTTGGTGATGCTTTGTAAGTGTTGCTCATGTTCAGCCTGTGTCCTTCTGTTCATGGGTAAGATCCTTGTTGGGGAGACATATTTTCATACATCAGTCAAGGAGAAGCAAATCATGAGTACTGCATGGCACAAGGTGGACATAGATGTCTCTTCCCCAGGCTCCTGCAGGGCCCAGAAGACATCTTCACACCGAGTGTAGTCCTGTGGGGTAAGGATTCTTGTCTTGTTTCTATCCAGAGATACAGCATAGGCCAACAATGCATGGCATTCATAAAGACTTTTTCTGTTCCTGAGTTGTGGTGCTGGAGAAGAGTGTTGAATATACCATGTACTGCTAGGAGAACAAACAGGTTTGTCCTGGAGAGGGTGAAGCCAGAATGTTCTCTGGAGTCAAGGATTCTGAAGCTTCGTCTGACATACTTTGGGCATGTTGCAAGGAGGGACTTGGAGAGGGACATCATGTTTGGGAGAGTGGAGGGACGGCGCAGGAGAGGAAGACCCTCGATGAGATGGATCGATTCTGTGAGTGGAGTGGTGGGAATGACTGGGTTTGAGACAGCGAGTTTGGCACAGGATAGAACGGCATTTAGGGCTCTTGTACATAGGGTCGCTATGAGTCACAAACAACTCGATGGCACATAACAACAACAACATCAACCACATCCGTGATCGGTCATTTTTCCTCACCAGAAGACTAGAATCTTGTCGTTTTTCTATCAGTTTTGATATAGTGAAGCTTCTTTTCTCTGAGTTAATTCATCTCATTCTGATTTTATTTTCTCTTCTCTTGAAAAAGAAAAAAAATCAGCAGGATGAAGAATCTGGCAAAGGAAGACTCATCCACAATCTGTAGTTATGTAAATGACACAACCTTCCTTAAAGAAAGTGAAAAATACTTGAAGCACTTACTTCAAAAAATCAAACACTGCAGCCTTCAATATGGATGACATCTCAACATTAAGAAAACAAATATCCTCACTATTTGACTGATAGGCAACATTAAATAGAGGGAGAAAATATTGAAACTGTGAACTATTTCCTTGTACTTGAATCCACAATCAACATGCATGGTGGCAGCAGTCAAGAAATGAAAAAGACATGTTGCATTGGAAAAAAGAGCAAGGATGTGACTTTAAAGTGTTCCTGATCCAAGCCAGGGTCCTTTCCATTGCCTAGTATGCATTAAAACAATTGGACAAAATAAGATTGCTACAAGAATTAATGCCTTTAGTTTGTGGTTCCTAGTGCTCTTGTTGAAGAAGCAAATCTTGTTTATTGAACAAACAAGGCTATCTTGGAAGAAGTGCAGACAATGTGCTCCTTAGAGACAAGGACAGTGAAACTTTATCTCACACACTTTATTGTGAGGAGTGTCCAGTCCTTGCTAAAAGGCATCATGCTGAGAGTGTTTGAAGAGTCCTTGATAAAAGACATTATTCAGAGACAGAGAGGAAGACTCTCAACAAGACAGTGTGATGCAGTTAACTTTAATAATGAGCTGGCGCATATCTGAGGCTGTGAAGATAGCACAGAATAGGGCAAGCTTCCGATCCATTCATAGAGTCACCAAGAGTTGTAGTCAACAGCACCTAAAAACAACTACCTCTTCAAAGGGAGCTTTTGTGGCCTAGTAGGTAAGGAATTGTGCTACTAACTCTAAAACAGACAGTTCAGACCTACCAACTGCTCCATGAGAGAAAGACAGACAACCTCCTCCTGATGTATAATCTCTGAAAACTCACTGATAGGTCAGCTATGAGTCAGTTCAAGTCTATGACAATGCCTTGAGTTTTCTCTCCAACAATGTTAAATGTGTCCTAAGCTTTTCCCTCCAGCTATGGAGCAGGGTATACTCAAAGCTCTCCTCTTGGGGATATCACCTGTTTGAGGGGCCCTGTCCTCCACGCACCTTCATCTTCTCCCGGAATGCCTACTCTCCAAGTCTTTGTGGCACGTCACATGCCTGCCTGTTGAGTTTCATGCCTACACAACACGTTCCCTGGAGCGGTTCAGTTTTTATCAGCTGGTTTATTATTAATTTTTTTAATTTCTCATAGAAATTCCAGCTTCTAGCACAGACCATATCTTTCACTTTGCATATGATCATTTGCATATGTTCATTTACGTGGACCTACTCTAAACACGCCTTCAATATGGATTGAGGCTCAATGTCAAGAAGATAAGTATTCTCGCCATTGGGCCAATTGACAGCATCAGGTTGGATGATGAAGAGGTTGAGATTGTTAACAACTTTAGTCTGCTTGGCTCCACAGTCAACACTCTTGGTGCCAGCAGCCAGGAAATTAAAAGACAAATTGCATTGTGAAAGTCTGCTGTTAGGGACCTCTCCAAAGTACTGAAGAGCAATAGTGTCACTCTGGAGACTAAGGTGCACCTGATACAAGCCATGGTCTTTGCAATCACTTGCTATGCATCAGAGAGCTGGACAACAACTAGGGAGGATAGAAAGAGAATTGATGCCTTTGAGCTGTGGTGTTGGAGAAGAGTATTGAATATACCATGGACTGCTAAGAAAACAAACAGGAGAGAGTTAAACCAGTCTGCTTCTTGGAGGCAAGGATTCTGAAGCTTTATCTGACATACTTTAGACATGTTGCAAGGAGGGACCAGTTCTTGGAGAAGGACATCATGCTTGGGAGGGTGGAGGGACAGCACAGGAGGGGAAGTCTATGAGGTGGATTGATTCAGTGACTGGGGCTATGGAGGGTGGGTTTGTCAGAGACAGTGAGATTGGCATGAGACAGAGCAGGATTTAGGGATGTTGTACATAGGGTTGCTATGAGTTATAAGCAACTCAACAGCACGTAACAACAATTCTAAACATGACCATTGGTGTGCCTTTTTGCAGCTGTGTGTTCATCTCATTGTTTCCCCTTGATTTCAATGGCTCTACCGAATGAGAAGGGGAATCCAGTGGCAGGGTTCTTAAAGAGTTGCACTGTTGGATTATATTTGGGGGTAGGGGTGGGGTTT
>NW_006399883.1:6818495-6820613 GCF_000299155.1 Elephantulus edwardii
CCTCCAAAAACCCACTGGAGGGTCAGCTATGAGCTGATTCTGACTAGACAGCAATAAGCCTCTGTGAGCTACAAAATAAGATGTCCTTTTCCAGTGACTGGTTTTTCCTGTCGTGTTCTTACAGAGTAGATTCTCATCTTTATGGGCTTGATCTCATAAATGACCAACTGAAGTCCTCCAGTAGGTGTCAGAATTGCCTTTTTAAAGAAGGGGGACTTGGAGGGAGGGATTGTATAACAATGAAATATTTTTTCTTTTCAAAGAAAAGAGTGAACTGGGGGGAGGTAGGGCAGGGAGAAAAGTGCGACAATGAATGAATGGAAAACCAAAGTCTCTGTAAACTTTCATTAAAATAAAAAAAAAGAAAAGGGACACTCTACTGACACAGGCAAGGGTGATCTTTACTGAAAGACACTTATGCTGTCTTTCCACTTTGAGTCCTCTCTCCAGGTTGCCACTTAGGCCATTAACACAACCTCAATAATAGTGGTAGGATTAGAATTAGGCTGAACTAAGGAGTGTCAGGGTGAAAACAATGTTGAAACAAGTATCAATGAGCTAGGGGAGGCAGAAGCTCAAGCCTGGTAAAACTGGGTATGAGTGTGAGTGGTAAAGGCTGCCCACTCCCTGAAAGCAACCTAGTTAGTGTGTTAGGCACATGAATTATGTCAAAGAACAGTGGACCGCAATAGAACCAAGGCATATCCAGACGCTCCAGGAAGCTTGAGTGGCATTCTGCCTCCTCCATTATTTCCTTTTCAGGGAGGAAGACCCTTCCCTTTGGGACACACCTTTTCTAATAAAGCTATCTTTGCTTATTACCTTTACTTGTGTCTCCTCACCACATTTCCCCCCCTTATGATATAAGAAAGGCCTGTGTTTTCAGCTCAGTGCTCCAATAAGCCGTCAGCGCATGTTCTTGGCCTAGTGATCCAACAAAGTCTTGGTCTACACTAGTACTGTTTTGAGCAAGGCCAACAATGGCCTTTTAGGGGCCCCATGCTGGTCACTAAAATGAGCCCTTCTAAGGGCACTCCCACACTATGCACTGAGGTTGACTCTCACAAGAGCCACTGAAATTGTTGAACACTGCAGGACTTCAAGAGCTTGGGCATTGCCCCCTCTAGTCTCACCCATCTGGCTTGATTCTTTAATCAGATGAAGGGAGTGAATCAAAGGCAATGGCCCCAATGTAACAATAGGTGTAGAGAGAGACATTTATTACCAATGTGTGGCCTCACTGTTTTCTGTGTTCATGCCCCTGGCAGCTCTTAATAATTCTATGATCAGTGGTTACTTACATATTCTAATTCTCCTCAAATACTATAGGCCAGATCACCAACTTCTTCTACCCTCCAGGCAACTGAGAGTTTAGAGAACAAATGGGAAAATAAAGAAGAGCTCCAACTCATGCCCCCACCTACAAAATTCTCTCTGTCTATACCAGCTTTCTCTAGTGTCTCTTTGTTGAAGGCTCATTCCCCTCTCATGGTTCAGATTCCATGGCTGTCTACTGCTGGCAAGGCCTAAGTCCTTCAAGCTGGTGCCCCCCTGGCCTATACATGTCTACACTCAATCCTCTACTTGGTCTTCTTTTCAACTGCATTTAAGTGGCTTAAGTGAGAACAATCAAACAAGCATTGATTGTAGTCTCAAAATCCCTTTCCCCACTACTAGGATTCTGGTCTTGAGGAGAAATAGCTGATTCTGGTGTGGAGTCAAAAATGTACAACACTAGATCTACATTTTGTTCCACTAGAAACCAAGGACATTCTCAAAGGTCCAAGGGCATCAATTTGCCAAAGATCTCATTGGCTGAAGATGCTATAGATGTCAAAAAAGGTAGTCATTGCAGTGGATCAAACTTTGATCAAATAGTTCAGTCCATTTGTGTAAATAATAATAATACTAATAATTTGATAGGCATTGATAATTTTTCTAGGCTACTAGTGTTCTTGAACAAGCAAGAGAGTATTTCTGTATTCACAAGGCCAGATATGACTGAAATGTTGTTGTTGGGTGCCATCGAGTCGTTTCCGACTCATAGCGACCCTATGCACAACAGCTCTAAACCCTGCTCTATCCTGCGCCAACCGCACCGCCTCTGACACACCCATC
>NW_006399883.1:6822108-6822780 GCF_000299155.1 Elephantulus edwardii
TGGGTCATTTAATATTCTGCCCAAAGCATCCTTGATTACAGCAACTCTAGGTTTGAATCTGTTCTTCAGTTCCTTGAGCTTAAGAAATGCTGAGCTATGACTAAAATAGAATTGCTTTTTCTACCTACCTTATTCTAAGATCTGGAAGACAGTGAGATAGCTCTCCAAGACTGTCTTGCTATTTTTCAGGTGGTCTGGTGTTATTAATCTACTTAACTTATCTTCTGTTCAAAGTTTCTGTGCCTTCTCCATCTAGAGAGACAATTCCTATAAAGTTTCCAGCAAACAACCTGGTTATGATACAATTCATACATGGCTAGGAAAATATTTTCCAGTAAACAAGCAACTTAAGTTTTGTGTTTTTTTTAAATAAGTTATTTGTAATATTGAAAGTAATATGCAATCACTGAAATAAATATTTTAAAGAAATATCAAATCTAGATTAAACATAGTCATAAAAATAGGAAATTAAATTATAGTATTCAGGCTAGGTAGAACATTACAAAGAGAATTTGAAAAAGTATTCATGAAAGTAATGAAGAAATATGGCACAAAATGTTAAGCAATAATATATATGTAAAATAATTTTTTTTAAATTTAGGTTGTTTATTTTTCATTTCAATGAACATCTACAGAGATTTTGGGATTCCATTCATTCATTGTTGCACCCTT
>NW_006399883.1:6822880-6834337 GCF_000299155.1 Elephantulus edwardii
TTTAGGTTGTTTATTTTTCATTTCAATGAACATCTACAGAGATTTTGGGATTCCATTCATTCATTGTTGCACCCTTCTCCCCGCACAAACCCCTCCCCCCCTCCCCCCCATTTGTACCAATGAGGGAGTTTTTCTTTTGCTTTTCAAGGAGAGGAGCAACTTAAGTTTTTACAATGCCCTACTAACTCAGAAAATGTATCTCAGTATGGGATTCCCCCTTAGATTTCAAATAGTAAGATTTGCCCAGCATATGAGATTATAGCGTAAGGTTGAGGTTTTGATGAGCCTGCCCAGAGTCATTCGCACCAGCTCAGCTAATTCATGTGACTACAGGCACAGAGAGAAAATAGAAATGCTCCAGGCAAGATTTTCAAGTTCTGCTGCTGGATCTGCTCTGGTGGCCTCGTGACAAGAAGCTGCACTGCAGTCTCAAAGGCTGGTCCCTCAAGTCCACCAGCTGCTCTGCAGGAGAAAGATGGGCAATCTCCTCCCATATGATTTACTGCCTCTGAAAAGCCACTGGAGGATCATCTATGTGTCAGTTCTGACTTGATAGCACACAACAACTGGCACAGAGAAGTTAAACAGGATCTAGAGATAAGAGGACAAACAAGTGTTAATCAGAGAAGTTAACCAGTACTGCAAGCTGGGACTCAAAATAGGATGCCAGATATTTTGTTATAGGGAAGTGAATTAATAATGAAGCTAAAGTTTCAGCGTTATTTCACCATATTATGTGCTATAATTTAAAAACAATCCTGAACTTGAGGTACCATAAGATCAAGAGCCAAAGGTAATGAAGATAGAAGTCTAAGCTGCACTGAAGGCACTGGCAAAAAATAATGCCCCAGGAATTCATAGGGTACCAACTGACATGTTTCAAATAACAGATGCAGCCCTGGATGAATTGCGCTGAAACTAGAGTTTTTTTTATCTCTTCACCATTTGCTAATATTTTCCACAAGGGGGTGGGTTGAGGTGACTGTAGTTAAGTGAACCAACACACACACAGAGTGGTAATTTGGCCATTATAAGTGAAAAAAGTTTATTAAGGTAATCCAGTGGGGCATGGTTGGTGAAATATAGAGATAGGTTGTGCAAAATAGTTAAAGAGAGAAAAAAAAAAAGAAAGGGAGAAACATCCCTGGAAAGTCAGAGGTGGAACCAAACTTCTTGGTTCATTGCTAGTAGAAAGAGACCCTTAGGCAGGACTTGCTTTTATTGGCTCCCAATTTCGTGAGACTGGCCTCACCTAGGGATTTGTGGGATTGCTTGGGGTTTGGTTCCCCTGCATTTACGAGGAAAGGGCTTCTTCCTGATGTAACTTCAATTTTGGCTCCTGCTAGAGGATCCTTGGTGCAACTGTTTTTCACTTCTCTTCCTATTTCCTCTGAGAAACTTTGCTTTTAGCCCTCTCTTCTGGGAGTGGGAGGGAAAGAGACCAACTAGGTAGCAATTTTATCCCTTGACATTGGATATACACTCAGCGGTCTGTGTCAGGAAATTTGGGAGATAACTACCTGGCCAAATGATTGGAAAGATTCATATTGGTGACCATTCCCAAGAAAGGTGATCCAAGAGAATGTGGAAATTATTGAACAGTATCATTAATATCACATGCAAGCAGAATACTGCTAGACATCATTAAAAAATGGCTAGAACAGTACATTGACAGAAACTGCCAGAAGTTCAAGCTGGATTTAGAAGAGGCCATAGCACTAGTGATATCATTACTGAAATAGATGAATCTTGGTTGAAAGCAAAGAATACCAGAAGAAGGTCTATTTGTCCTTGACTGATTATGCAAAGTCATTTGACTGTGTGGATATAACAATTTACAGTTAAGTTAGCCGAGGATATTTAATTATACCCAAGTGAAACCTATACCTAGACAAAGAGGCTGTTGTGTGAACAGAACAAAGGAACACTCCAAGTTTAAAATCAAGAGAGGTGTGTGTCAGGGATATAGCATTTCTCCATATCTATTCCATCTGTATACTAAGAAAATTCTTTGAGAAGCTGGGCTCTTATGAGGAGGAATGTGGGATCGGGATCAGAGGAAGACTTATCAATAACCTTTGCTGTGCAGATGACACTACCTTACTTGCTTAAAGTTAGGAGGACTTGAAGCACTTACTGCAGTTTATCAAAGGCTTCAACCTTCAGTATGGATTGCATTTCAACATCAAGAAAATGAAAATTCTCACCATTGCAGCAATAGACAACAACATGATGGATAGAGACAATATTGAAACTGTCAACAACTTCATCGTCCTTGGATTCACAATCAGTACATTTGTTACCAGCAGCCAGGAGATCAGGAGACGTATTGCACTGGGGAAAGTCTACAGTCAGGGACTTGTCAAAATTATCGTGGAACATTTATGTCAGTTTGAAAACTAAGGTGCACCTCATTCAGGCCATTTGCTATGCATCTGAGAGCTGAGCAATGAATAAGGATGACAGAAGAATGGGTATCTTTGAGTTGTGTTGGAAAAGAGTACTAAATACCCCAGGGACTGCCAAAAGAACAGATATATCTTGGAGAAGGTACAGCTAGAGTGCTTCTTGTAGGCAAGGATGATAAAGCTTTATTTTATATACTTTGAGTATATTTCTAGGACAGACTATTCCTTGGGGATGGACATCATGCTTGGAAAGGTAGAGGGATGGCCAAAGAGAAGAAGACCCTCATTGAGATGGGTTGAGGTTGATTGGGGTTGAATATGTCAGAGATTACGAGACCAGCATAGGATAGGACAGGGTTTAGACCCATTGTTCATAGGGTCACTGTAAGTTGTACTCAGCTGGACACCCAATAACAACGACAACTCTTCACTAGAACACAACCAGCTATTTTGAAAAATTCCTCATCAAAGAAGATATTCTTCATTTATCCTGACTTTCTCAGAGAAGATAAGGTGTTAACTGCAGTGTTAACAAAGTACTTGATGTGGAAGTCTCTCTTTACAGATATATTTTAGAAAAGAAATGAAGTGATTGTAGGATTAGAATGTCACCATTTTACTAGAACTAATGAACACTAGTGTTAACATGATATCAATGCCTGGATTTACTCCCCTCACCCAATTAAAGGATTAAGTCAGGCAAGACAGACTGAAAGAGGGCGTAGAACCCAAGCTACCAAGGTAGCACAGTATAGTGCAATTTCAGTGGTCCTTGAGAGAGCCGATGTGGTGTTCAAAGTTTATTGTTCAAAATGTCTTTGTCTTCCCTAGGCATTGGCTGACTTTGCCATGTGGATGGGTGGGAATAGGTGAATAGGGAATGTTAGCCTAACCACAAAGGGAATTGGCTAGTCTTGCCATTAAATTGATCAGCTCAAGCAGCATAATTTGAGATTCTTACCACCAGCAAACAAGAAGCAAGAGTTTACAGTGTATCCTTCAGGGCCAGAGATTCTTGTACCAAGCAGACCAGTGCCTACAGGAGCAGTGGCCACAATAGCTGCAGCAGAGAACCAGAGACCTGATATGAGACAGAGCTGACCTTAGAATTGCTGTGCCATTGAACCAGGGCTAAGAGCCTTTGGCTAAGTTTATTGGAGGCCTGGGGGAGAGGTGAGTGGAGAGCTATAATTGGCAGGACTGGCCTAAAGCTGTGAGGCTGAAGACGGAGGTGCCTGTGAGCACATGCCAACAGCTGTCCTGACTGAGTAAATATATTCTGCTACGAACTGAAATTATAGCCTTTTGACTTCCCTAATATAGTTCTGTATGGTCTGTGAGATATTGTAACAGATTTTGTACCTAGAAATACAGCGAGATTGGTATTGGGATGAACAGAAAGAAGTATAGAATGTGGGGGACATGTCTGATCTCATTAGAATTGGGGTTCTGCTGTTGACTTGATGGGGCAATTCCCCTTTGTGGAGATGATGGAGGCTGGATATGGCTGTCACCACACGGCCATTGTTCTTTTTACAGCTGACTTTAATGTACAGCATGGAGACCCTTAGAAGGACCATTGCTGATCTTACTCGAATAATCCTTGTGTTGTAGATGGAGGCTTTGTTGGAGCACAGAGCCAATGGTATAGGCCAAGACCTTACTTGAGGAACACACCAAGACCTTGTTAGAGAATGAGGCTGAAAAGAAAGGGAAGAAGACAGAAGTGAAGCTAAAAATCACGGATAGATTTATAAGGAAGGTACATCCCAAAGGAGAGGACTGGAAGTAATGGAGGAGGCAGCTTGCAGGTGAGGTAAGGTTGTATATTTATGATTTCCTGGTGCACCTCGCCATTACTTGGAGGCTGAAGTCTGGCCCAATGAGATGTCATCATGGAGAGTTCAAAGTTTAGTGGGTGGTTCTTATTCCAGTCTACTGTTCTCTGACTTCACTTGTGCCTGAAACACTAATTATGTTGTTTCCAGAGGAGGGCAACCTTTTCCATGCATGTCAGTATCTGCTTCCTGAGTCTGATGGCTCATATAACTTCTGCCTCCACTATCTTGTTAGTTCTAATACCTTTTGGGGGCGGGGGGAGAGAACCCCACCACCCACTGCAGTTACTAAAAGTCGAGAAAGGTAGTTTATTCTAGCAGCTGTATAAAAGGAAAAAGTAGAGTTGGAGAATTAGGTAGCTGATCACCAGTTAATCCTGAAACCCTTCAAGGCTACATTCTAAAGCAAGATTTATACTAGTTACAATATTGAAATTTTCTATTTACATCCAGGCATAGAAAAGGGGCATTCAGACATTTGGTTTCCTGATTTCTTAGATAAGAGGTCTTTTAATGTGGGGAGCAACCTCATGTCTTCATTTTATCAGAGACCAGAACTTTCACATAACTGCAGAACCAGGTGAAGCCTTTTGGTCCCCATTGGCAGGGCATGGCAATGTCAATTAAGCAGGCCCTAAACTTTGTTTTTAGTGGCTGGTTTGTTTTTAAGCTGTTTATGCTGTGTGTGTGTGTGTAGGAAAGGAACTTTTCTAGAAAGATGAGTGAATCTCAGAATTGACAGCATGAAGATTTTGTCTATTTGAACTTGTCAAAGGATTTCAGAATCTGCCTCAAAATTCAACAGCTATTTCTGCGGGCTCAAGCATGGCCGCTTTGCACTAACACAGGCCAGGGCAGCTAACGTTACAGAATGAGACATGCTTCAGTGCCTTGGTATCTTCTAAACTGTCCTGTCCTAAAAGTTAATAAACCCAGATTTTATCAAGCCTCTCAACCTAATTGCCAATTTGAGGAAGTACAGAGGATTAACAAAACCTCCAAATCAAACAGCTTTGACCAGGAGGCAGCCAGCAGAAGTCAGATTGTGGGAAATTCACCAAGATATTCTTTGACCTCTTCAACAGCAAATTGCTCTGGAACAAAAAGGGGAGGGGGTGGTTCTTTGTATGTTCCCTTCTTCTGTGAAAGCTTTCACAGCTGCCAAGCAAACTCACACCTGTCAGACCTGACTTGTGTCACATCTGATTGTTTACTTGTCTCCATTCTCACACTTCCTAGACTGTTCTCAGGTCTGTGTGCCAACAGCTGTCCTCTCTGGCCAAGTTTACTGTCTCTCATAGTCTCCCCTCCACTCTGCCCTTGAGCAGTGAAATAGTACCACTGTATCTGGCTCAGCTATCCAAGACAGTTGCCTCTCATGTTTAGGACTTGAGTTTCAGCAATGTACACAGCTCTTGGATAACTGTGTGTGGGTGGCTGAGCTGTTATCGCCTCTGGCCACTGTATTTAGGTTAGGTGACTGTCTTGCTTGTCCTCGATGTCTTCTATTATAATCTGTAACACACAGCATTGCCATTACAGGTCCCCTGCCTGATCTCTTGGAGGGTGGGGACAGATAGCATTTGTCTTTGCTGAAATCCCTTAGCCTTATGCAATGGGACTACCTCCAATCCTACCTTCTCATTTTCCTGGGGCCTGGGACCTATGTGAGAGGTATAGCAGAAAATCTGAAGGTTGGAGAAGTTGTTAGACACTTTGGAGTTACTTCCAATTTATAGTAACTGAATGTTCTAGGATTTCCCATTCTCAGAGTTAGCCACAGTTTCTTGTGATCCACACAGTCAAATGCCTATGCATAGTCAATGTAATGGAGACATCCCTCTGGTCCTCTCTGCTTTCAGCTGAGATCCATCTACATTGTCTATAATATCCCTAGGACTACGGCCTCTTCTAGACACAGCCTGCACATCTGGCAGGTCTCTGTTGATGTACTATTCCAATTGTTTTTGGATAATTTTCAGCAGGATCTTGCTTGCACGTGATATTAATAATTTTGTTTGATAATTTCTGCATTTATGGTCTTCACAATTACATGTTATGGGGTCAGAAAGCTGGACAATGACTAGGGATGATAGAAGGAGAATTGATGCCTTTGAGCTGTGGTGCTGGAGAAGCGTATTGAATATACCATGGACTCCCAGGAGAACAAACAGGTTCATCCCAGAGAAGGTGAAGCCAGGCTACTCCTTGGAGGCAAGAATTCTGAAGCTCCATCTGACATACTTTGAGCATATTCCAAGAAGGGCTAATCCTTAAAGAGGGACATCATGCTTGGGAGGGTGGAGGGACAGTGCAAAAGAGAAAAACCCTGGATGAGATAGATTGACTCAGTGAGTGGAATAATGTGTTTGGGTGTGTCAGATGATGAGGTCGGCACAGGATAGAGCGGGGTTCAGAACTGTTATACACAGGGTCACTATGAGTCGCAAGCGTCTCCGATGACACTTAACTACAGTGACTGCATGTGAGTAAAATCTGTCCTTTGAAGCTTTTAAGGTTCCATTTGCTGTGAAAGCCTGTCACTAAGGCTTTCTCTTGCAAAGCTGCTCAAACTTACTGCCATCCAGTCAGTTCAAACTCATATCCACTCTCCACTGAGCTCCCACGAATGTAAATTAAAAAAGGAGGAGATTATTCATCTTCCTTCCTCTGATCAGCTGGCAAATTGGAACTGCCAGAGGCACAGCCTTTGGTTAATAGTGCAACATCCCGTGGAACTATGCCACCAGAGTTGTAAAGCTCTAGGTTGGTTTAAACTTCCAGTCTTCCATTTAACATCCAAGTGCTTAAATGTTGCACCACCAGGAACAGTAGCTCTGTTAAGTAGGTAGGTTCCTTTCCTTAAGCACCTGTATTCTCGATCTGTCCCCACCCAGTAGCCTCTTCCCTCCCTAACAGCCCTTCTCGAAGGCTAATCTCACTCCCCTCCCCGCCCCCGTCTAGTTTCTCTCTCTCTTCTAATATTTTTAATGGTTTGCATACAATCATTCATGTACATTGTGTTTTTTCAAGTCCTCAAGGTATTGAATGTCTTCCAAGTCCAAGTTCTATTTTTGTCTTTGAAACTTCAATACCTGACACTGAGAGGGTCTTTATCAAGCAAAAAAAGAAAATTAATAGACAGAAAAACAAACAAATTAATTAATTAAAAAAACCATTGCCATCAAGTTTATTTCAACTCATGGCAACCCCATGTGTTCAGAGTAGAACTGTGCTCCGTAGAGTTTTCAAGGTGTGGCCTCTTGGAAGCACATCCTGTCCTTGGAGTAGGTTCAAACCACCAACCATTCAGTTAATGGCCAAACGTCTAACTATTTGTATCACCCTAGTAAGTTCTGGTGGCCTAGTGGCAAGAAGCTATATTGCAATCCCAAAGGCCCTCAGTTTGAATCCACCAGCTGTTCTGTGGGGGAAGGATGGGCAATCTTCTCCCATGCAATTATCTGCTTCTGAAAAAAATGGAGGGTCAGCTATGGGTTGGTTTTGACTCAACAATACCCAACAACAACAACAACATAAAGGACTCATAGGGAGAAAGGACTGAGACTGTCAATGACTTGTATCTTACTTGGATTACAATCAATGCACTTGGTACCAGCAGTCAGAAGATCAGGCGATTTATTGCACTGGGAAAGTCTGCAGCCAGGAACTTATCCAAATTACTGAGGGCTGATGATGTCAGTTTGAAGACTAACATGCACCTGATTCAGGCCATGGTCTTTTCCATCACTTGCTATGCATCTGAGAGCTGGACAATAAATAAGAATGACGGAAGAATTGAGTCCTTTGAGTTGTGGTGTTGGAGAAGAGTGCTGCATGCACTGTCAAAAGAACAAACCTTGGAGAAGGTACAGCCAGGGTGCTCCTTGGAGACAAAGATTATGAAGCTTTGTCTCACATACTTTGGGGATGTTGTTGGGAGAGGTTGTTCCTTGGACAGGAACATCATGCTTGACAAGGTTGGAGGGGTGGCAAAAGAGAGGAAGACTCTCGTCCGGGTAGATTGATACAGTGACTGTGGCAATGGGCTTGAATGTGTTAGAGGTAAGGATGGCACAGGATACTACACAGTTTAGATCGGCTGTTCATAGGGTCGCTATGAGTCATACTTGACTTGATGGGACCTAACAATAACGACAAGGGACTCCTTATATTTGTTCCCTTTGTTTTGGCTTCTCAACACTCTAGTGACATTTTCAGGCTCTTTTCTGACATCCACTTTGATGTTTCTTTTCTCCTCTTTGTAGTGACTTTTGGCCCTCTGTGGACGATATCCTTAATGTCATCCCACCATTAATCTTGTCTTTGATTATTGGTGTTCAATGCTTTGAACCTCTTATTCTTAAGATGATTTTTAAATTCAAGTGGGTTAGACTAAAGATCATATTATGGTTCTTGTGGACTTCATTTTCTTTAACTTCAATTTGAACTTGTTTTTGTTATGTGCTATTGAATCGCTTGTGATTCATAGTGACCCTACGTACATCTAAACCCTGCTTTATCCTGTACCAACCCTGCTTTATCCTGTACCAACCTCACTGTCTCTGACACACCTATCCCCATTACCCCAATCACTGAGGCAATCCATCTCATCAAGGGTCTTCCTTTTTTGTGCTGTCCCTCCACCTTCCCAAGCATGATGTCCCTCTTCAAGGACTGGTCCTTTCTTGCAACATGTTCAAAGTATGTCAGAGGTAGCTTCAAAATCCTTGCCTCTAAGGAGCAGCCTGGTTTTACCCTCTCCGAGAAGAACCTGTTTGTTCTTCTGGCAGTCCATGGTATATTCAATCCTCTTCTCTAGCACCATAGCTCAAAGATAGTGGTTTTCTATCATCGCTAGTCATCTCTAATCATTTCTGATGCATAGTAAGTAATTGCAAAGACTATGGCCTGGATCACTTGATCGTTCTAATGTGAAACTTATACTTGGAACAGGAGGCAGTTGTCAGAACAGAGCAAGGGAACACTGCATCGTTCAAAATTGGGAAGGGCGTACGCCAGGGATGCATCCTATCTCCATACCTTTTCAACCTATATGCAGAACAGATTATCCAGGAGGCTGGGCTCTATGAGGAGAAATGTGGGGTCAAGATTGGTGGACGATTTATCAACAATCTGCGTTATGCGGATGACACAACCCTGCTTGCTGAAACTGAGGAGGACCTGAAGCGCCTGCTGCAGAGTGTCAAGGACTGCAGCCTACGATATGGATTGAGGCTCAATGTCAAGAAGACAAAGATTCTCACCACTGGACCAATTGGCAGCATCAGGATGGATGGTGAAGAGATTGAGATTGTACACAGCTTTAGTTTGCTTGGCTCCATAGTCAACGGTCTTGGCACCAGCAGCCGGTAAATTAAAAGGCGCATTGCAATGGGAAAGTCTGCTGTTAGGGACCTCTCCAAAGTGCTGAAGAGCAGTGGTGTCTCTCTGGAGACTAAGGTGCATCTGATACAGGCCATGGTCTTCGCAATCACCTGTTATGCATCAGACAGTTGGACAATGACCAAGGAGGATAGAAGAAGAATTGATGCCTTTGAGCTGTGGTGCTGGAGAAGAGTATTGAGAATACCATGGACTGCTAGGAAAACAAACAGATTTGTCCTGGAAAGGGTTAAACCGGGTGGCTCCTTGGAGGCAAGGATTCTGAGGCTCCATCTAACATACTTTGGACATGTTGTGAGGAGAGACCGGTCCTTAGAGAGGGACATCATGCTTGGGAGAGTGGAGGGACAGCGCAGGAGAGGAAGGCCCTCTATGAGGTGGGTTGATTCAGTGACTGGGATAATTGGGATGGGAGTGTCAGAGACAGTGCGATTGGCACAGGACAGAGCGGAGTTTAGGGCTGTTGTACATAGGGTCGCTATGAGTCGCAGGCGACTCGACGGCACATAACAACAACAACAACATGGCCTGGATCAGGTGCACCTTAGTCTCCAGATTAACATTGTTGCTCTTCAGTACTCTGGAGAAGTCCCTGACAGTAGACTTTGCCAGTACAATTTGTGTTTTGATTTTCTGGTTGCTGGTACTAAAGAGTGTTGATTGTGGAGCCAAGCAAATTCAAGCTATTAACAATGTCAGTCTCTTCACCATTTATAAAGATGCTGCCAATCAGCCCAGTGGTGAGAATCTTTGTTTTCTTGATATTGAGCTTCAGTTAATATTTAAGGCTTCAGTCCTTGATCTTCTGCAGCAAGCATTTCAGGTCCTTCCCTGTTTCAGCAAGCAGGGTTGTGTCTTCTGCATAATGCAGGCTGTTGATGAGTCTTCCTCCAAACTTAATGCCACACTCCTCCTTATAAAGCCTAGTCTCCTGAATGATCTGTTCCACATATAGATTGAAAATTTATGAAGATAGGATGCATCCCTACTGTACACCCTTCCTAATTTCGAACCATGCAGTGTCTCCTGGCTCTGTTCTGACACCTGCCTCCTGGTCAGAGTATAGGTTTTGCATAAGTGCAATCAAGTGTTCTGGGATTCCCATTCTTCTGAGTCAGCCACAGTTTGTTGTGATCCACACAGTCAATGAAACACAGACATTCCTCTGGTACTCTGCTTTAAGACAATATCCATCTAATATTAGCTATAATATCCCTAGTACCATCGCCTCTTCTAAACCCAGCCTGCACATCTGGCAGTTCTCTATTGATGTGTTGTTCCAGACATATTTGGATGATTTTCAACAGGGTCTTACTTGCATGTGATATTAATAATATTCTTCGATAATTTCCACACTCTGTTGGATCTCCTTTCTTTGGAATGGGAACAAATATAGATATCTTTCAGTCAGTTGGCCAGATTTGAACTTGCACATGAGTAATTAATAGTCTGTCCCATAGTCAGTACCTGACCCTGTTTTGACCGCTAATATTGAGCTTCTTTAATGATTTTTTCCACAGATGTAGTCAATCTGATTCTTATGCAGTCCTTCAGGTGAGGTCCATGAATAAAGATGCTATTTGTGGTTTATTTTTAAAAGGCATTTGAGATTAATAAATCATTGAATGTACAAATTCCATTCATCCTATTTCCTGTTCCATTTCTGTCACCAAATCTATACTGACTTCCCTTTCTTCTTCATTGAATCCAACTTTTATATTGTTGTTGTTATGTGCTGTCGAGTCATTTGCGACTCATAGCAACCCTATGCACAACAGCCCTAAACCCTGCTCTATCCTGTGCCA
>NW_006399883.1:6834802-6836691 GCF_000299155.1 Elephantulus edwardii
CTAACAGCAGACTTTCCCATGGCAATACGTCTTTTAATTTCCTGGCTACTGGTGCCGAGAGTGTTGACTGTGGAGCCAAGCAAACTAAAGCTGTGAACCATCTCAATCTTTTCACCATCCATCCTGATGCTGCCAATTGGCCCGGTGGTGAGAATCTTTGTCTTCTTGACATTGAGCCTCAATCCATATCTTCAGATTATTGAGGAGCAATTTTATCATTGTGAAGCCAAAGGCATATCTGATTCAGGCCATGGTCTTTCCAATCACCTGCTATACATCTGAGAGCTGGACAATGAATAAATAAGGATGACAGAAGAATTGATGATTTTGAGTTGTAGTGTTGGAGAAGAGTATTGAGCATCCCATGCACTGCCAAAAGAACAAACAGATATGCCGTGGAAAAGGTGCAGCCAGAGTGCTCCTTGGAGGCAAAGATGAGAAAGTTTCATCTCATATACTTTGGACATGTTGTTAGGAGTTGTTCCTTGGAGAGGAACATCATGCTTGGAAAGGTGGAGGGACAGCAAACAAAAGGAACACCATCAATAGGGAGGACTGGCACAGTGATTGTGTCACCATTGTGAGGATGGCACTGGACAGGACAGGGTTGAGATCTGTCTGTAGTTTATAGGGTCCCTATGAGTTATACTAGGTCAAGGGCACCTAACAAACTGACAAGACTCCTTGACCTCCAGCTGATGCTCAATGTCAATTAAATAGAATGAACATATCTCTGGGCTCTTTTGTTCCTTTCTTGCTGAGTGAAATAAAATAAAAAATAAATTCAAGCCAAGGGTGGAAATTACGGATTATGAGCAGAGATGGTTTTAACAGCCCTTCAATCGAGTGTGCAGAGGCTGGCCATCAGGTGAGGCTCCTTGGAGTCCAGACATCACCTTGCCTGAAGGCAACCTGGGTGTGCCACCCCTGTCTGTGGACACATTTGGCCATTATTTTGAAATACTGGATATGAAATATTTGACAAGTTTGGAAGTACACTGGATTTTCACATAGAACTTCAACATTCCATGTCAATTAAAGAATGAGAACAGTTGTTAGATATTATAATAAATATTTCAACAGTTGTAAAATTTTGAGCAGTTGCAAGATATAGCTTTAATGGTGTCCCCTTCCTGTACCAAGAAAACATCTTAATGATGGTGACATCTAAGAATTTTAAGAGCTCATCGTATGAACTTCTTGATTAGAAATTATGTACAGCCACTTCAAATATTAATGTTTTTGTTAGTTACCCCTCATGTTCGTTTCAATTCACAGTGACCCTGTGTTTGCACAACAGATCTGTGCTGTATGGTTTTAAAGACTTTTTGGAAGCAGATCAGGCCTGTATCCTGAGCTGCCTCCTTGGTAGGTTGTTTGAGTCAGTTGCCATCTTTTCAGGGAGTACTTGAACCCTTGAGCATTTGCATAATTATGCACTTAAACAATAACAAATTTTCATTTTAAAATGTGACTTTATTTCCTGTCTCCCTTGATGCATTATACAGTTTTTTCCCCCCTTATATAATACAAACCAGTTGTTATAAAGTTGGTGCTGACTCTTGGTGTCTCCACAATGTCAAAGAAAAACCATGCTCTAAGCCAAACTCGCACAGCATTTCCTAAACTACAGGAACTAAAAAACAAATTCAAGCCTCAAGTTGCAACATTTATGGATGCCTTGGGCAGAAGGAGGATTACAAGAAGATGGAAAGAGTAGACAGAGTGACTGTATAAAAAAGAATTGGCTGACACAGAAGAATTTCTGAAACAACATATGATCAAGAGCCTGTGGTGATGAAAGAGGAAGTTCAATTTGCAAAAAACAAAGTCCCAGGTATTGATGGCATACCAATCACCTTATTTCAGCATGCAGACGCTGTCCTGGA
>NW_006399883.1:6839021-6841031 GCF_000299155.1 Elephantulus edwardii
TATATTCACACAATGGAATACTATGCTGCATTGAAAAACAAGGAACTCATGCAATATTATTCAAAATGGGTGACCCTGGAGGACATTATGCTGAGTGACGTATCTGTCACAAAAGGACAAATATTGCATGGTGTCACTGTTGTAAAGCAGGACTGACCTCAGGGTTGGGAGGAGACTGAGAAGGATGGGTTCAATAAAGTTTACTGCATTGAAACAGATGAGGGAGAAAACTGTTTAAGAGGGAAAATTATTCGTTATTTTTGTCATGACAGGAGTCCAGAGTGAAGGCTGCATATTGGAGTGGACCTGGGGGGAGGGATTGTAAAACAATGAAAGAATTTTTCTTTTACTTTTCCAAGAGGGTAGTGTATTAGGGGAGAGGTTTGGGAGGGGAAAAAGTTCAACAATGAATGAATGGAAATCCAAAGTCTCTGTAAATTGTCATTGAAATGAATAATAAATTTTTTTAAAAAAGGGTTAAAAATAAAAAGGGACTAGTCCTTGGAGAGGGACATCATGCTTGGGTGACTGGGGGGACAGTGCAAGAGAGGAAGACCCTGGATAAGATGTATTGACTCATTTACTGGTTTAATGGGGGTAGGTGTGTCACAGACAATGAGGTTGGCTCAAGATAGAGCAGGGGTCTGAGCTGTTGTACACAGGGTCGCTATGAGTCACAAGTGACTTGATGGAACGTAACAACAACAACTGGAGGTTTTTCAATAGCTGATGTTTCAGAAGTAGATTATCGGGCCTTTCTTCAGGGGTGCCTCTGAGTAGACTCAAACTTCTAACCTTTTGTGTAGCAGGTGAGTAAAGCATTTCCACCATCCACAGACTCTCTAATAAAGTCATTAAACCTATTCCCACGAGTGGTAAAGGACAAGGAACTGTCCCATAGGGTTTCTAATATTATAATCTTTATTGAAGCTGCATCTTTCCTTTGCTAAACACTTGGAGGACTTGCCTGAGAAAGGAGAGATGGTTACTTGGGATGGCGAGTTGGGAAAAGAAACAAAAGAGAAGGAACTGGCTGCGAAAGGAGGGTCTTGTTAGAAGGAGACAAAGAAAACGGTGAGAGAAATCAGGGTGCCACATCAGGCTTCCTGTGGCAGAGCAGTGGGGCAACAAAGCTTCCTTTCCCTGGAGACTGTTTCTCAAAAGCCTAGAAAGGAGGTTTAGTTTAAGTTCTCCAAATCAGCACACTAAAATACATACACCTGGGCATTCAGGAACTATTAGGGCTATGGGGGGAAGTTGAGGGGTCTGCAGGTTAAGTGAGGGAGCTGGGCCTCTTCAGAAGGGCCGGAAAAGGGGATAGGGTGGATGTGAGTAGGGGTGGGGCAGGCCTCTCTGTTTGTATTTACATACAGGCCCGTGACTTGTTTTAGCCTGAGGCAATGTAGTAAAGTGGGCAGGCTTCTTCCAGGAAATTCTTTTCCAAATTGTATTTCTATCGGGGAAGTCCTCTTCCGGGAGATGATTTAGGATCTTTGGACAAAAGTGGGTTGTCTTAGGCACCAATAGGGAAATAATCAGATCCCCCAATAGGTCTGCCCAAGGTCAGTTTCCAGCACTAAGTGAGCGGAAGAGATCTTGTTCCTGGAATGAAAAGAAAACTGTCGGCGGGGAGCCAGCGAAGGTACACCTGACGCAGGTGATGGAGTCGGCCTGGGCTTTTTCCGAAAGGGGTGAGCGTGCCCCTTAGCTTACCTAGTGTGGTTAAAGATGGCTCAACCCTCATGCATCCCGGTGGATGTTCTCTGTTTAAGAAAAGGCTCGGGCTTCGCTATTCTGACCCTTGGCGGGACACAATGGGAACGCAGACCCGGGAGGTGAAGGACAGGCCCCTCGGTGGCGCCGGCTCTCCCCCGGGGAGTGTCGGTGTAGCTGCCTTTGGGGACGACCTGCCTCTAAGACAAAGGGGACGCGCCGCGGGCGCCGCGAGGCTGGGGCGCGGGGAGAACGTGCGGAGAGCTCGCGGGAGCGCGGGCTGCGGCCGGCAGGTGC
>NW_006399883.1:6841331-6970298 GCF_000299155.1 Elephantulus edwardii
GCCGGGGTCCGGGCACCGCCACCCCGCGGCACCTGCTGCCCGGCGACGAGCGGGGACCTGGGCGCTAGTGCGCAGCGCCGCGCTCGCCAGAGCCGGGTGGAAGCGCCGTGCTCGCCGGAGCCGGAGTGGGGGCGCCGCGCTGTGAGCCGG
The DNA here is from genome assembly GCF_000299155.1 of Elephantulus edwardii. NCBI lineage: Eukaryota > Metazoa > Chordata > Mammalia > Macroscelidea > Macroscelididae > Elephantulus > Elephantulus edwardii. Next base: position 6,841,482 of record NW_006399883.1, read on the forward strand.
GTGCACCCACTACCCCCAACACCCGCAAGGAGGGAACAGTCTTCTTTTCCTTGACGGAAGTACCTGAAATAAGGAGCTAGAAAATTAGCCTTTGGCGACAGCGCCCGGCATCCGCTCGCCCAGCCCAGCCTCCGGGGGTCTGAGGGGGCGGAGGCAGGGTGAGCCTAACTGCCCCGGCCGAGTCCCCGCCCGGCCGCGGGGATTGCGGGGGGAGGGGGCCCGGGAACCGGCGACAGGCCACCTCGCGCATTGTCTGCCTCGCGATGGGGCCGTGGGCGTTCCCGCTGAGCTCGCCTCCTCCCGGGTCCGGAGGGCCTGAAAGGAGCCAGCACAAACCCTCTCCAGCGGGTGCCAGCGCCAGCACCCTGGCTTCTGGGTGCTTTTTGGCTGAGCAGCTGGTTCCTGCGCCTGCGACCGTTCTGGCAAACTCGGAATGAGGGCTACCTCCGGGGTTTCTGAGGCTTAGAACGCTGGAAAGTCCCTTGGCTATTGGCCTCCGGCTTGTTTGCATCTTCATCCCACTTCTGGGCCTCGCTGCTGCGGAGGGAGGGCCGGGTTGCCTGAAGAGGTAGGGTCTGATGATTTGCCTTTGATAGAAGGACGCTGGGAAAGCCCCTCCCTCTTTCCTTACTCGGAAACTTCAATTGTGTGAAATCGTTTAATCGAGTTGCTAACTATATTAGATTAATCTCCCTTCAGGTCAAACTTTAAAAACCCAAGGTTGTATTTGTGTTCAACCATGTGTTTGTTGAACTTTGGGTCTTCTGTGGGTCTTGGGTGTTCTGGGTGACAGAAAGAGTACATTAAAATTCAGATCTGTTGTTACCTACGTGCCAAGAGAAAAGGAGGGCTATTTTTATTAATCTTTAATGACTTTTAAAGGTACAAAACTATAGGAAGTGTTTACCCAGGGACAGAAATTCTTGTCTCTACCTCTTGTTTAAAAAGAAAAACATATGAAAATGGTTCTTGGGAGGATGCATTTCCCACTCATTTTTGCCTTTAAAATGAGTCACACCTGAAACATTTTGTCTTTAAATGGATTACTTAAAATATACATGAGATTAATTTGATTATTTGTGGTAGTGGCTCAGACCTGCATGGACTTTTTCGGTATGACTTAATTGGTTGGTTTTAGTCTCATTACTTGAAAATATTCTAGGCCTACACATCACCCAGTTTAGTACCTGAGGGCTTGAAGGTTTATATTTGCTCAGGTTAATTTTTTTTTTTTTTAATAGTTGATTATTGCCGGATGGGCAGTCTCCTCCCATGCATTTAACTGCTTCTGAAAACCCTCTAGAGAGTCAACTGTAGGTTGGGTTCTGATTACACAGTATACAACAACAACATTGTTAGTTGCTAGCCATTTGGCCATTGACTCTTGGTGACCTCATGTGTTAAAACGGTGCTCTAGAGTTTTCTTAGCTGCAGTCATCATGGAAGCAGATTGCCAGACTTCTCTTCTGCAGCACCACTCGATGGGTTTATGCAGTCAACCTTTAGGTTATTGGTCAACTGCAGGCTCTTACACTACCCAGGGTCCTACAGATTGACCACTTTGAGCTCTTTCAGAAGATTGGGCTAGAGCTTATGCTTCACAGGCCTTTATGCAGATGCTCCAATAGGATATTTCTTGCCAGCTGCCTTGCCAGACAGTAGAGTGAAAGTAGGCTTACATTTGTCCCCTAGTGGGTTTATAAGTTCAAGTTACTGTTGTGCAGAGTACTGAAGAGCAATGATGTCAGTCTAGAGACTTAGTTGTGCCTGATCCAGGCTATGGTCTTCGCAATTAATTATGTGCTTGCTATATGAATCAGAAAGCTGGACAGTGACTAAGGGTGATAGAAGGAAAATTGATGCCTTCAAGTTATGGTGCTGGAGAAGAGTATTGAATATACAATGGACAGCTAGGAGAACAAACAGGAGAGGGTGAAACCAGGCTCCTTGGAGGCAAGAATTCTGATTCTGTCTGGCATTCTTTGGGCGTGTTGCAAGGAGGGACCAGTCCTTGGAGAGGGACATCATGTTTGGGAGCATTGGAGGGACAGCACAGGAGAGGAAGACCGTGGATGTGATGGATTGATTTACTTATTGGGCTAATGAGGGTAGGTGTAGCAGAAACAATAAGGTTGGCTCAGTCAGGGCAGAGCAGGGTTGAGAGCTGTTGTACATAGGATCGCTATGAGTCGTGCTGTGAACAACTGATGTGTACCTTTCCCTTTCCTGTGCCATCTTAATCATTTTCAATATAGTTGAGCCCATTGTTAAGTCACTGTTGTTGAGGGTCTTCCTTTCTTTCACTAACCCTCTAGTACTCTTCTTCAGCATCATAATTCAAAGGCATGTTTTTCTTTCATCCTTATAAATTGTCCAACTTTCAGATGCATAATAAGTAATTGAAAAGATCATGGCTTCTAGCAGATGTACCTTAGTCTTTAAACTGATATCATTTCTCCTTAATATTTAGAGAGGACCTTTGACAGCATATTCATATTCCCCAATGCAATATGTCTTTTAATTTCTTGACTGCTGGTCCCAAGGGTGTTGATTATGAATCAAAGCAATATGAAATAATTGAGAATTTCAATCTTTTCATCATCTATCCCTTGTCTGTGATTGTGGTAAGGATTTGTTTTTTTCCCCTTGATGCTGAGATTAATCCATAATGAAGGCTATAGTCTTTGATCTTCTGTATCAAGCAATTCAAACCCTCTTCACTTTCGGCAAGCAAGGGAAGGACATCTATAAAAATCAACCAAAAAAACCCTGAAACCCGCACACCTACAAAACCAACTTTGTGTTTGGCCAAAGATAAGTGGCTTGCTGTGATTTAACTGCCCTGGGGCAAAATCTTTTGGGGTCGAGCCCTGTAAACAGGGCTGGTGGGAGGTGTGGAATTCAGGAAACTGGACAAACAGGAATTTGCCTCACCATATCTACCTGACCCTGACTAAGCTGCCAACCTCCTTTTTTTCAATTAAAAAATATAGAGAATAGCTTTTCATCAGTGTGCAGTTAGAGGTCTCAGATGAGGTCACCTGAAGAAAATACACTTTAATAAAAAAAATATCATTATCTTAGGTTGGATGGTTGCTTTATAGTGAGAATCGTGGCCATGTTTATACAGTTAAAACCATGACAACCATAACGAAAAGAATTGAGCGATAATCAACATTTCAGGATGTAGTAAATGATCAAGAACCCAGAGGTATTAAAGAAGTCCAGACAACTCTAAAGATATTGGGTAAAAAAAAGAAAAACATTCTAGGGAACCAGTTCGGAAGTTTCAACAGATATACCAGTGAAAGTACTTACTTACATATACCACAAAATTTGGAAGACAGCTGCCTGCTCACTCAAATGGAAGGGATTGATGCCTTTTTTTTCTATTGTGAAGCTTAATAATCCAATATAATGCACACTCTATTGAACAATATTACTACTATGGGAATTCTGGTGGTCTTGTGGGTAGGAAATTGTCCTGACAACCCAAAGCTACATGGTTCAAGTCCATCAACTGCTCACTTATGGGAGAAAGATGGGCAGTCTCCTCCAGTGCGAGGCAGTGCCCCTGAAAACCCACTAAAGGCCAGATGTGAATCAGTTCCAACTCCACAGTACCTAGCAATAATATCATTAATATTTCATGCACATAAAATCTTGCTGAAGGTTATTAAAATACGGTTGGAGCAAGACATTGACAAGAACTGCCAGAAAGGTAATCTGGATTCAGAAGAGGCTGTGGAACAAGGGATATCATAGCTGATGTCAGATGGATCTTGGATGAAAGCAGAGAATACCAGTCATATTGTTATTTGTTTTACTCTCTGTGCAGAGGCATTGACTGTGTGGATCATAACAAATTATGAATATAGCATAAAAAAGAATGGGAATTCCAGAACATGTAACTGTGCTCGTGCAGAACCATAGAGCAAGAGGCTGTGTTTGGACAGAACAAAGGAATACTTCAAGGTTAGAATCAGAAAAACTGTGTGTCAGTGTTGTATCTTTTCCTTATACAAATTCAGTCAGTATGCTGAGCAACTAATGCTAGAAGCTGAGCTGTGTGAAGAACAATGTCAGGACAGAGGAAAGCTTCATTGATAATTTGTGATATGCAGATGACATAAGCTTGCTCTTTGAGTTTGAAGACGACTTAAGGCCCTTACTGACAAAGGTTGAAATGTGCAGCCTTCAGAATAGATTATACCTCGACTTAAATAAAACAGAAATCCTCCCAACGAGACCATAAGCAACATTATGAGAAAGAGAAAAAAGATTGAAGTTGTCAAAGATGCCATTTTACCTGAAACTACCATCGACACCCATGGACATAACAGTGAAGAAATTAACCAACATACGGCATTGGGTAGGCCTATTGCAGAAGATCTCTTTAAAGTGCTCAAGCCAAGTGGTCACTTGGTGAACTAAAGTATGCCTGATCCAAGCCAGATGTTTGAAGTAGCTTCCTATGGAGGCAAAAGCCAACAAAGGAGACTGAAGAAGAATTGTTGCCTTTGAATTATGATGTTGGTGAAAACTATTGAATAGACTGCCAGAAAAAAAAAATAAACAAACAAATTTAAGCTGGATTCTGAAGAGGCTGTGGAACAAAGGATGTAATTTCTAATGTCAGATGGATCTTGTCTGAAAGCAGACCATACCAGAAATATATTTGCTTGTGTTTTATTGATTATACAAAGGCATTTGACTCTGTGAATCATAACAAATCATAGCATTGAGTATTGCTGTGATTTGAGTATAGCATAGCAATGATAGCATTGAAAAGAGTTGGAGTCCCAGAACACTTAATTGTGTTCATGAGAAACCTAGCCATAATCAAGAAGTAGTGGCACGTACTAAACAGAGGGAAACTGCATAGCTTAAAATCAGGAAAGGTGTGTGTTTGGGTTGTATAATTTCTTCATATCCATTCAGTTGGTATGGTGAGCAAACAATTTGTACAGTCGGTCTGTATGAAGAGGAATGTGACATCAGGATTGGAAGAAGACCTATCTATCCTTGCTTACAAAAAGTTAAGAAGACTTTGAAGCATTTAGAGTAGAAGACCACAGACTACAGCCTTCAACGTAGATTACATATCAATATAAAAAAAACCAAAAATATCACCACTGAGCAAATAGCATCATGATAGATGGAGAAGGAAAGGATTGAAGTTGCAACGATTTCATTGATTTGGATCCACAGTCAACATCTATGGTAATAGGAGCTGTGATGTTTTGTTTTGGGGAACTCTGCCATGAAGGGCCTCTCCAGAGTGCCAAAAAGCAGTGATGTCACTTTAAAGACTAAGATGTGCCTGCTCCAAGCCGTGGAATCTTCATTTGTTTTTAAGGCATCTGAAAGTAGGACAATGAATAAGGAAGACTAAAAGAATTGATGCCTTTGAATTGTGATGCTGAGAAAGAATGCTCAATACCCCAAGATTGCCAAAAGAATAAACACAAAAATTGGGTTAAAATCAGAGAAGCTGGGGGTGGGGGGAAGGACTGTGATAGTTATATTTTAATTTTCATTTGCATCAAGGAATTTTTAATTATACATTTTATTGCCTTAAAAAATATAGGAAAAAAAGAACCAACAAGTTGGTCTTGAAGGAATCACAACCAGTATGCTCCTTAAAGTAAAAACAAGGAAACTTTTTCTCACCTACTTTGGACTTGCTGGGAAAGGTAGGAAGTCAGAGAAAGAGAGGAAGACCCTCAGTCAGACAGAGTGAAGACGTGACTACAATAGCGGGCTCAAAGATGGCAGAAGGACGGCACGCAGTAGTGTGGGGTTCAGATCTGTTGCTATGAGTGGCAGACAACTCAGACAAACAATAGATTTTAAGGAATAATTGGTGTTTAGTGAGGACTATCTGGGGAGAGCAAACTGTGGAGGGCTTGATTCCAGTGCTCGATTTTTCATTGCAAAGGGGGCTCTGGTGCTGTAGTTTGTAGCGAGCTGCACTGCTAACCCAGAGTCATTGTCTCTCTGGTGCCAGAAGATCTGAGTGAGAAAGATGGACCGTCTCCTCCCACTCAAGATTACAGCCGCTGAAACCCCACCGGAGGGTCACCGATTATGAGGCAATTCCCAGTAATTGAGAGGTTGATAGTTTGAATGTTGATATTTTGCAAGAAAGACTTGGCAATCAACTTGTGAAAAATGAGCAATTGAAAACCCTAGTGTGCACAGTTCTACTTTGCATGTGGAGTCCCCATGAGTTGCAATCTACTTGGACAGCTGTTGGTTTCCTTTTTCTCTGGTGCAGAGAGAAATAATATTTGAATGGAAGAAGAATTTATATTCTGAATGTCATACAGTAGCCAACCCATGGATGACCTTCCACTGGGATTCTGAGGCTGTAAATCACACAGGATGAGGTTACGCATCTTTCTCCTGCAGAGCTGCTGGTGGATTCAAACAAGCAGAGAGCTGTGGCCTTTGGTTTAGCAATATGATTCCCCATGGACTAGACCGCCAGACTGAACATTTTCAGATCTTGTAAATTTTATTTTGAAGCCGTACCAGAAGGAATTGGCTGACACAGAAGAAATTTCATGAAATAACGTATGAGCCAGAGCCTGTGGTGATGAAGGAGGAAGTTCAAGTTGTTCTGAAAGAATTGGCAAAAAACAAGGCTTCAGGAGTTGACGGCATACCAGTTGACATATTTCAACAAACAGACACTGCCCTGAATGTGCTCACTAAGCTGTGCCAAGATATCTGGAGGACAGCCAGCTGGCCAACTGACTGGAAGAGATTGATATTTATTCCCATTCCAAGGAAAGGTGACCCAACAGAGTGTGGAAATTATAGGACAATATCATTAGTATCACATGCTAGCAAGATTCTGCTGAAAATTATCCAAAAATGACTGGAGCAACATGCCAACAGAGAACTACCAGCTGTGCAGGCTAGATTTAAAAGAGGTTGTGGTACTAGGGATATTGCAGCTAATGTTAGATGGATCTTGGCAGAAAGAGAATACTAGAAGAATGTGTGTGTGTTCTTCATTGACTATGCAAAGGCTTTTGACTGTGTGGATCACAACAAGTTATGGCTGACTCTGAGAAGAATGGGAATCTCAGAACATTTGATTGTGCTTATGCGAAACCTATACTTGGACCAAGAGGCAGTCATCAGAACAGAGCAAGGAGACACTGCATGATTCAAAATTGGGAAGGGCATCTGCAAGGGATGTATTCTGTCTCCATACCTTTTCAATCTGTATGCAGAACAGACCATCTGGGACACTGGGCTGTATGAGGAGTAATGTGGCATCAGAATTGGTGGAAGATTCATCAACAACCTGCATTGTGCAGATGACACAACCTGAGGAGGACCTGAAGTACTTACTGCAGAAGGTCAAGGACTGCAGTCTTCAATATGGATTGAAGTTCAGCAGCAAGAAAACAGAGGTTCTTACAACTGGGCCAATTGGCAGCATCACATCAGTATGGGTGTGAAGAGATTGAGATAGTTAACAGTTTTAGTTTGCTTGAACATTCTTGGTAGCAGCAGCCAGGAAATCAAGAGATGAATTACATTGGGAAAGTCAGCTGTCAGGGACCTCTCCCCTGAACAGCAATGATGTCATGCAGGAGACTAAGGTGCGCCTGATCCAGGCTATAGTCTTTGCAATTGTGTTCTATGCATTGGAGAGCTGGACAGTGACTAGGGATGATAGAAAGAAAATTGATGCCTTTTGAGCTGTGGTGCTGGAAAAGAATGTTGAATATACCATGCACTGCTAGGAGAACAAACAGGTTGTCCTGGAGAGGGTGAAGCCGGGCTGCTCCTTGGAGTCAAGGAATCTGAAGCTTCATCTGACATACTTTGGGCATGTTGCAAGGAGCAACTGGTCCTTGGAGAGGGACATCATGTTTGGGAGAGTGGAGGGACGGCGCAGGAGAGGAAGACCCTCGATGAGATGGATTGATTCAGTGATTGGGGGAGTGTAAGTAGGTGTGTCAGAGACGGTGAGGTTGGCACAGGATAGAGCAGAGTTTAGCTCTCTTGTACATAGGGTTGCTATGAGTTGCAGGCGACTCGATGGTATATAACAACAACATTTAGGCTCTAGCAAGAACTAATGCATTTTGAACAAAATTTGAGTAAAACTCTTTCTTTTTCAATCTAGGGATTTGAGCAAAAGCAGTTTTGTAGTATCTGTGACCACCCAGTCAACACAAGGTTTCTGAGTACTTGTTATGTGCTGGTCCTGATCAAGGTATTGGACATACGGCACTTCCTTGCCTCCCAGCATTGCAGAGTTTATAACAAGGGTAGTCCCAGCCAATAAATAATGACCTGATAAATCTAACAGGTCCCGGGCTAACTGCTCTCTGTTTATTATCTTGTTTCAGTGATGGAATGTGGATATTTTCTTTCCCAATTTAGTCAGACAAAAGCAGGAAGGTTAAGTAACTTGTTTCTAGTTAGGAGGCCAAGGTCAGTTAGGAGGCACTGAGTCAAAATGAGTGGCATTTGCTGAGGCCTGGCCAGGGCTGAGGGCCTTTGTGGGGCACAGATAGGCTGTTTCACAGTTAGGGGCTCCCGTTCAGCTTGATAATGAGAGGCTATAATGTAAACTTGTCAAGGGTTGTGTTGTTGTTTTTTTCTAGAAGTCCTAATAGAGGAAAATCATGAATAAAGATGTTTCTTTTCAAAGCTCCTTCTGAAGGAAACAAGCATAAATGTACTGAGACCACTTCTGTTTTGCAAGATGCAAAGACTTCTGAAGAAGAGAGCCTCTTCTATTCCCTGTAGGGTTGCTGGGAGTGGTAAACAGGCTGGCCTGGTGAAGTGGCACCCTTTCCCCAACTCTGCCTTTGGTCCTAACTTTTTGATTTCCATGACCTTTGTGGTGACCTATAGGAATGAAAAGGCAGAAGGAAGAAATTAGCTCCCACCACATAACATAGATTTAGATTAAAATTGCAAAGCTGCAATGAAGTGGTTGACTTGACAACATGCCATCTTGGCAAGTTGCTCTTCTCTGTGGCTCACAGGTGGCCTGGCCCGCATGGGTGGGCTGGAGCATGTCCAGTTGCCCTGGCACACTCTGTAATTGAGCACATGGCATGACCATTGAGCATGTACTTGGTTTCGTGTGAATCATGACTCTCTTTCTTTACTGGTTCGCAGTTCACAGTGAGTGGGCTGATCTCTGGCTCCCTTCCAGGTGCAGCTGACTTTCATGGTCCCTCTAATACTTCATCAGAACATCATGTGAAGTTCTTCTCAATCCCCTTTGAACAAACTGCCTCAGGGATGGACACTGTCTCCTCTGGATAGTGCCGTGGAGGGAGTTCTGTGTCATATTGCCCCAACCCAGGCCAAGTAACAGTCATACTTGCAGTGACATCTTCCAGTGACACTTCTCTTTCTCTTTATAGAGTGCCAAAACACTGAAGAGGGGACACAAGACCCAACAGGATATTGTAACTGCATGTTCCTGGCCTGTGTGAGCTTTAGGGGTGAGAGAGGTAACTTGGAACAAAGATTAATCACCCGTGTATGAATCATCCTCTTTCATGAAGGAAGCTCCGTGGTCTGTGGTGACGTCAATGGCTCGGCTCCCTATTGGCATTCGTTTCCTTGTCTCATTCTCAAGAGATCAATGGTAAGTCCTGGTGTCCAGGGCCTCTGGTGTGGGGCTGTGTGCAGATGTGGGTGGACATACACAGGCCAGCTTTTGCTTTCTGATGTCATTGTAAAACACATGTTGACTTATTTCCCTGGTAACCGTTGAATTGCTTATCAATGGTAGAAGTAGGAACCACGAGCACTGAGTTGCCCATCTGTCTTCATTTCTGGAGGGGATAGGGAATGTCTGGACTTCCTCTGTGGTCTTTGGTGGTTTCTGTAATAATTATGGTCCCCACAGGAACATGATATGATTACTGTTGACCAGCAAGATTAGAAAGTGGCTGTAGATGAAGTGAGTGTATTAATGCTGAACGCAAATGAGTGGCCGTGGCCTGGTTTTCAGTAGTTGCAGAGACAAAATGAAATTTAAACAATGTCATATGCAGACTGGAACATCAGCTTTTCTGTTCAGGGAGCTCCTGTCTCAAATGTTCTGGAAATCCTTCTCTTGGGAGGATTCATTGACCTCCATGAAGAAAGCAAACAGTGGGGCGGAGGCTGAGCAGGTGCTGTGCTTTCCCATCAAGGCTGTTGGAAGTTTCTCCCCATTGATCCTTCCTGCCCCCAGCCCATTCCTGGGTTTCTGCACTTCACAGCTTCTAAGGCCCCTGCTGGTTGGAGATCCTGATCCAAGAGCACTCAGGTCTATCAGTCTGACTTGAAAACAAGCCTCTTTCTAATCAGAAGTTTCCCTTATTGACTTTCACTTCATTCCTGTTGCAAATCTAGCCACAAAGACATGGTTAGTTACATTTTATTTCCTGCTGTTTTATCATTGACTTCTTTACCTTTATAACTTTATATAATTTCACCCACACAGAGGAGGATTGTCAGAATGTTACAAAGAACTGTAGGATGTATGCTGTTAACATTTTACCTAATTTGTTTTTCCATTTTTCCTGCTATCCTCCCCCCATGCACTTTTTCTGTACTGTTGAAAGTAAATTGTAGATAACATATCTTTTCCTTCTACCCTCAGTCCTCTCCAAATTTTAAATCTAGGGGATTTTCTTTCTTTCTTTCTTTTTTTTATTTTGTTTCCTTTAAAAACAATAGTTGATTGTGATTTGAGTGAAAGTTTACAGAGAAAATTGGTTTTTCATGTAACTGTTTATATACTTTTGTTTTGTGACATGTGATGTAGATTATAATGCCCACAACGTAACAGCACTGTCCCCAGGCCCTGTCCTTGTTTCCTGCCTCCATTTAGCTTTCTTTCTTTTCTTTTCTTTGGGGGTGGGCAGGTTTAGGCAATTTTTAAATTAATATTCATATAATCATTCATATACAGGTGTTTCATGCATGCATATTATGTTTTATACAATCATTCAAATACATTAATTACTATCAACCTCTACCTGCTACCATCCTGTCTTTTCAAGTCTCTATTGAATCTTTCCTATTCCTTCAACTCCCCATCCACCCACTAACCTCTGCTAGCCTAGAATTCCCCCCATCCCTATTTCTGCCCTCTTCCTCCCCTTTAAACATTTATACACATCTTGCTCAGTTATCCTCCTCTTTTCACAATAGTAGTCTTATGCAGTATTTTTCCTATGTAACTGAGTTATTACACTTAGCATAATGCTTTTTAGTCTCTCACATGTTATACTTATGGAATCTTTCTTCCTTAGTGCTGCATAGTATTCCATTGTGTGATGTACCACAGTATCTCAGTCCATATGTTTGTTTATTTGGTTTTTTATTGGTTTGCTTAAACAGTTTATTATACATTGCATTTCACACTATTCTTCATCCACACTGTGTTTCATACAGTCATTCTTATGCATCATTTTCATAAAATCAATCGCCTTTGGACACTGCCCATCGTCTTTTCCCCCTTCCTCCACCCACCAAACTGTGCTTTCTTGATCCTCCCTGCCTTCTGAGTTTTATCTGTGGGTAAATGTAGTTTTTTGATCTTGCATTGTTGAGTGTTCCTCCCTGATGTTATCTGTCACCTCACAGGCATGTCAGTTATTTGGCTTAATGTTGAATCATGATTCAAAAAAAGTTGAAGATTATTTCAGTTTCAAGCTTGAAATGTGACTAATGTCCATAGTCTCAAGGATTCCATTAATTTCTCTTGGACCAGTAAACTCAATCATTTTTTTTTCTTTTTATGGTTTTAAGATGTTTTTTTTTTCACATTTCTCTCTCAATCTATTGTTGTTGTTAAGTGCTGTTGAGTATGACTCATAGTGACCCTATGCACAAAAGATCTGAACCCTGTTCTATCCTGCACCATCCTCACACTTCCTGACACACAAGACCCCATCGCAGTAGTCACCATATCAATCCATCTGGTTGAGGGTCTTCCTCTCCTTCATTGATCCTCCACCCTTCCCAGCATCATGTCCCTCTCCAAGGAATAGTCCCTCTTAGCAACATGCCCAAAGTATGTGGGACGTTCTTGCCTCCAAAGAGCAGTCTGGCTGCACCATCTCTAAGGCATCTGTTTCTGTTTGTTCTTTTGGAGACCTTCTATAGTGATCCCTAGGGAACTCTGGTGGCCTAGTGGTAAGGAATAGCATTGCCAACCAGTGGTGTTAAGGGTTTATTGTTCAAAATGGCCTCCCCAGCCATTGACTTACTTTGCTATGTGAATGGGTGGGGATATGTGAATTGGTTGTGCTAGCCTTTCCATAAGAATATTCTTATTCTATAAGAATAGTCTCACCACTAAATAGAGCAGATTCAGCAGCTGAAAGAGAGAACAAGACCACTAGCAAAGAAGCAGCAAGAAAATACAGTGCATCTTTTGAGGCCAAGATCTGTGCACCAGTCAGACCAAGGCCTACAGCAGCCATAGAATCCACAGCAGAGAATGAGAGACCTAATGTGAGACAGCGTGGACCTTGGTACTGCTATGCCATTGAACCAGAGCTAAGAGCCTTTTTTCCACATTTTATTGGAGAACTGGGCAGTGGGGAGAGCCATGATTGGCAGGACTGAGAACTTTGTAACACTGGCCTAAAGTCATGAGGCTCAAGGCTGAGGTGCCATTGAGTACATTTTGGAAGCTGTCCTAATTTTGTGATTATATACTGCTACTAACTCGAACTATAGCCTGTTGACTTTTCTAATATGCTTGGCTCCACAATTAACACTCTTGGTACCAGCAGCAAGAAAATTAAAAGATGAATTGCATTGGGAAAGTCTGCTGTCAGAGACCTCTCCAAAGTACTGAAAGAGCAACAGTGTTAGTCTGGAGACTAAGATGCGCCTGATTCAGGCCATAGTCTTTGCAGTTACTTGCTATACATCAGAAAGCTGGACAATGATTAGGGATAGATAGAAGGAGAATTGATGCATTTCAGCTGTGGTGCTGGTGAAGCGTATTAAATATACCTTGGACTGCTAGGAGAACAAATAGGTTTGTCCTAGAGAGTGTGAAGCCAGGCTGCTCTTTGGAGGCAAGGATTCTGAGGCCTCATTTGACATACTTTGGACATGTTGCAAGGAGGCACCAGTCCTTGGCGAGGGATGTCATTCTTAGGAGAGTGGAGGGAAAGTGCAAGAGAGGAAGACCCTAGATGAGATGGATTGATTTGGTGACTGGGGTGTATCAGAGATGATAAGATTGGCACAGGATAGAGCAGGGTTCAGAACTGTTGTACATAGAATTGCTATGAGTTGCAGGCAGCTTGGCGGCACATAACAACGAGACAACAACAACAGCAACAATATGGTTCTATGTGGTCTGTGAGATATCACAATGGATTTTGGACCCAGTAGAGTAGTAAAGAAAGAAGGACCCAGTAATAAGTAGTAAGCTGGAGATGAATGGACAGTCTCCTCCTGTTTTATTAACTGCCTCTGAAAACCTGTTGGAGAATTAGCTAGGAGTCAGTTCTCACTCTGTGGTACACAACTACAACAGAGAAGTAACAGGGGTGTTAGAATGAGTAAAAAGAGGTGTGGGAGCATGAGGGCCATGTCACACCTCATGAGAATTGGTTTTGTGTGGTTCATGTTGTTAATGGGGACAGTTTCTCATTGTGGAGTTGGTAAAAGTCAGATATGGCTGTCCTTATGTGACCCTTGCTCTTTTTACATACTCCAAAAGCATGTGAATTTAATCCACTAATTGCCCAACAGGAGAAAGATGGTCATTCTCCTCCTGTGTGATTTATTGCCCCTAAAAACCTACTGGATAGTCAGCTTTGAGTCAGTTCTAACTCAACAGTACTTAACTATAACAATAATATTATGATCCTGGAGTGGTAGGTGAGCACTGTCTATCTAGTGCTTCTCATGACATCATCACCATTGTTGTTGTTATGTGCCATCAAGTCACCCATGACTCAATATGACCTTATGTACAACAGCTCTGAAGCCTGCCCTGTCCTGAGCCAGTCTCACTGACTCTTGACACACCTACCCCCTTTGCGCTAGTTACTGTATCAGTCCATCTCATCCGGGATCTCTGTCTGTCCTTCCACCTTCCTGAGTATGATGTCTTTCTCTAAGGATTGGTCCCTCTTGGGCACATGCCCAAAGTATATGAGATGGAGCTTCAAAATGCTAGCCTCCAAGGAGAAAGTTCATTTCACCCTCTCCAAAACAGACTTGTTTGTTTTCTTGGTGGTCCATAGTATGTTCAAGACTCTTCTCCAGCACCACAACTAAAAGGCATCAATTATTTTTCTGTCATCCTTAGTCATTGTCCAGCTCTCTTATGCATAGAAAGTAATTGCATAGACCATGGCCTGGATTAGACGCACCTTGGTTTCTAGACTGAAATCGTTGGTTTTCAGTACTCTTGCGGCAGATTTACCTAATGCAATTCCTCTTTTGATTTCCTGATTGCTGGTGCCAAAAGTGTTGAGTGTGGAGCCAAGCAAGCTGTAACTTAACAACCTCAATCTCTTCTCCTTTCATCATGGTGTTGTCAGTGGCCCAGTTGTGAGAATCTTTGTCTTCTTGATGTTGAGCTTCAATTCATATTGTGGACTACATGGCATCATACTTTTTAATATCTAAGTACTTCAATGTGTGTTGTGTATTTCCCAGAAGCAAAGCATTCTCTTACAAAGTCATAGCACAGTCATAAAAATGAAAATAATTTGAAATTCTATTTCTTATCCACACTCTCTCTTCAAAATTATATCAAATGTCCAATAATAGCCCCAATGCATTCCCATCCCTGCCCAGGAACCCGTCCAGGACCACATGTTGGATTTAGTTGTCTTGTAGTGTTGGTCTCCTTTAATTTAGAAGAGTCCCTTGCCTTTCTTTATCTTTCATTTTTTAAAAGGCTAGGACGTTCATGTTATAAATGCCTCTTGTTTTGGTAATATCTGATAATTAGTCATGATCATATTCAGATTATGCTTTTTTTTGGCAGCAGTTTATGGTAGGAGAATTCACAGATAGAGAAGAAGTACTCATTCAAGTACTATTCCATTGGGTCAGAGCTGACTTCTTTTTTTTTTTTTTTAGTTTTTTTTTTAATTATTTTTGTGTGTTAGAGCTGACTTCTAGCTGACCCTCTAGAGGGTTTTCTGAGGCTGTAAATCACACAGGAAGAGACTACCCATCTTTCTACCCTGGAGCAACTGGTGGAGTCCAGCTTCTAGAAAGGTATCACCCTTGGGTTAGCAGTGCAGCTTCCTGTGGACCATGACAACAGAGCTCCCTAATATATAATTGAATAGATACAGCAAGAAATAGGAGATATGTTTGTATAAAAGTGAGAGATCCTGGGAACAATTCCCTAGTGGCACATTGTAAAAAGAACAAGGACCATGTGAGGACAGCCATGCCTGACCTTTGCCAACTTTACAAAGGGGAACTGTCCCGGCAACAACATCAGCAACACAAAATCAATTCCCATGAGGTCAGCCATGTCCATCATGCTCTCGTACTTCTTTTTATTCAACTCAACACCAATATTACTGCTTTACTGGACCCCAAATCCAAGGTGATAGCTTGTGCACCACATAGAACCTTGTTGGGGAAGGCAAGAGGTTATAATCCAGGTTTGTAGTAGAATACAGTCAGGACAGCTTCCAAAATGTGCTTGCAGGCACCTCAGCCTTGAGCCTCATGGCTTTAGGCCAGTGTTACAAAGTTCTTAGTCCCTTCAATATTGGCTCCCCACCTCCCACCCCGAAGTTGTCCAACAAGCTTGGACAAAGACTCTTAGCTTAGCTCTGGTTCTGTCCATGAGGGGTAGTGGTCCCATGGTCAATTCCACTTCATGTCAGGTCTCTGGTTCTCCATTGAGCTGCTATGGTTGTTGCTGTGGTCCTGAAGGATGAGCTGCATTCCCTTGCTTGTCCTTCTTTACTGGTGGTGAGTTTTCTTTCTTCTGCTGTTGGATATACTCAATTTAATGAAGTGACAAGCCAGTGCTCTTATGGATTGGTGAGCTAGCCAGTCCCCTTGTGGATAGAATAACATGCCCTATTCACATATTCCTGTCCAAACATATGACAAAGTCAGGCAAGGGCTAGAAAAGCCACTTTGAATATACTCTTAACTCCACACACATCTAGTGCCAGATATTAGTACCTTTCCAACTATAAAGAAGCACTGATGATGTAATCTGTAGGGAGTTGTGCTTCTAACCCAAATGGTAGCACCGCACTGGCAGTTCAAATCCACCAGTAGCTCCATGAAAGATAGATAAGCAGACTTATCCTGTGTGATCTATAGCCTCTCAAAACCCATTGGAGGGTCAACCATGAGTTGTTTACAATGAGTTTTCTTAGTGATCCCTGGAGACATAGAAGATGCCAGGAGTAAGGAGAGAAAATAAAAGATGAACTTGCAACGTCTTGTGACAGAAAATAAGGAAATAATTATGAAAGGACCTTCACTAGCCAGGTCTGGATTTAAACAAAATGATACTAACTCATTATAGTTGAGTCAAAACCAATCCCAGCAAGTTTCCAGTGGTTATAATTACTTAAGAGGAGATTGCTCATCTTTCCATCATGGAACACCTGGTAGATTCGAACCACTCACCTTTGGGTTGGCTATGCAATTCCCTACTGACTAGGCTACCAGAGCTCCCTACTAATAGGGTATAAGTAACATAAGAGCCTAGTGAATCTGTACTGACAGGAATAAATGACCAAATGAGAGAACGGGAAGCTCTTCCTTTTAGCAGAATGCTGGCTAATGAGTTGAGAAGGAATGCTGGAGTCAGAACATCACCATTCTGTAGCCATCAGAGTAGTAACTAGTCAGAGGGGAAAAAAATCAACAGATTCTAAGATTATTGATGAATGTTTGAGGGGCAGGACACCTGCAAAAACTCCAATTCCCACAAGTTCATTATTAATTGCTTGAAACATGATAGCAACAGACAGTGCTTTAGCTAAAGGATGAGCTAATATTATTAACTTAGGAACTTCCTGGTGTAGGATATTTGAAAATGATACTTTAGACGCTTCTGAGTTTCATGTCTGTCATTTTTTCTTTTTTTTAAATTGAGTTTGTCACTTTGGAATAATTTCTATGTCAAGCAGTCTTGCTCAGTAATTCCCACCAAAAAGTATATGATTATTCTTCATTGGTGCATGACTGAGATACACACCACTCAAACACATTGACAGATTTTCTTCCTGGATTCCCTGAAGTTGGAGCCAACTTGCATCTGAAAATATGCATGATATCCTAGAACGCTTTTAAGAAGGCTTAGAAAACAAACAAATTTATTCTGTGGTCTATTGCTAAGTCATGCTTTAGTTGCTGGAAACTTGGGGTTAACTCTTATTGTGTTTGTTGGCAGCTGTGGAGAATGCTGTAGTTTTATAGAAATAACAAAAGTACGTGGAGCACTGATGAATCGAAGCATTAAAGAGATTTCTAATTGTATTTGCTACAATATTCATAAGCCTAAATGGAACACAAAACCACAATAAAGATAGTGAGGGATAAAAGCAAACAAAAGTCTTCTCAAAGCCTTGCTTCATAAATAATGGAAGAAGAAAGAACAACATAAGGGTAGAATTACAAAATGGTAAAAAGGGTTTGGGTAGGTTGTTGGGAATGTTAGATGTGCCCCCAGGATTCAAGGTGTTCCTGCAGAAAGGAACGGTGTGCTCCCTCTCCAGGACAGGCTGTTAAGGTGGCCTCCAGTTGGCACCAGGCCCAGAACACTGTGTCTGTGATTTAAAAGGGCCTGGTGGGAAGCTGTGGTCAGACACTGTTTAAGGGAAACACACAACCTCAAGTTGCTGGCTCCCCCCCCCCTGCTTCCTATGTAAATAAGATGGAAAATGAGGGAGGAAGGAGGAATTTTGAAGTAAAGGAAGGAGGTTTGGTTGGTCTGATCCTAGCTAAAAGGTTTTCCTCATTAGGAGGCCTATCTTCTGTCTCTAGGAAAAGTCCAGAGTGCTGTGTCAGGGGGTCCTTTACCTGATCCTGCTGGACAGCTGCTCCCACAGAACCCGGGGAACCTGTTGGTGGTTTCTTCTCCCAGATGGGCTAAGTTCTCCTGGTACATTGGGACTAGCAGTCCAGAGGCCCTGGTCATGCTTTCTTATCCCCTGTGTTCACAGGGCAGCATCCGAGGGATGGGGGACAGCTCAGCTTCTCCCTTCTCCCACTTAAAGGCACGAGAACAGACCAGAGACCCACTAGGTCAGGGCTGCCAAAGCGGTGTGCAAACCTATCAGCTCGAGAAGAAGGAGGACCACTTTCAAACGACTGCTGGCACTGATGACCTTGCTGACCTAAGAACTCAGCACAGGGCTCCAGGACTCATGAAACCATATCTAGTCACTCAGAGGCTGTTCTTCCTGGGCTGTCTGGGTAGGGTGGAGAGCAGGGCCTAAGCTCAGAGTTAAGTAGAGATACTCTCTTGTTTCCTGTGGTAGAAAGATGGGGAATCTCTTCCTGTGTGATTTACAGCCTCTGAAAACTTGCTCAAGAGTCAGCTATGAGGTGGTTTGGTTCAGACTGTCTGGCAGTGAGTGACTCATTCTCTTTACCATCGGAATAAAACTTTAAACTAAAAAAAGGAGTAAATTCTGAAAAAATGTATCTGACACTTCCCCACTTGTTCTTGAGGCCAGTAAAGCAAACACCCTCTTTGGGAGCAGGAAAGCCTAGTGGTTGTGTTTTTTCTCTCATTGACCTTATTCTTACCTGGTCAGCATCACCAAGTTTTTCTCATTGAGGCCAGCCAAATATTTATATTTCTGTCTTGCTTGTGTGCTTCTGAAAGCTGGAGAGAAGTAAAAAGTTAAAAATAAATATGATCTTAAGTGCACAGAATAGCAGGCTGCCTAAGAAACTTGTGGTTGATTTCGTTGTAAAGTAAATAATCTCATTTGTCTCCTTTGTAAATAGGTATGCACATACTCTGAATCCCAAAATGACTATAGTTTTGTTTTTGTAAATAAAAGTTTAAGTGGTTTGGTTTCAAAAGCAAAAATAGTACATTTATTAATGTTGTAATCTTGTAGCAGTATTATAAATAGAATGGATACTGGCTGAATTATAAATAGCTTAGAAAGTTTTAGAATGCAGTTAAAGTCTATTTTTAATGTATCATGTATCATGCTCTTCCACTGTTTTGTGTTTCAGGTTCAGAGCCTTCATCTTTTTTTTGACATTTTTGCTGTATGCAAGTTTTCACTTATCTAGAAAGCCTATCAGCATTGTTAAGGTAAGATATCATGAAGCAAGCCCCTCAAACCGCAAGCTGTTTACATCATGCTTATAACCTGGGTAAGAAAACAGTTGCTTTACTGAGATCATTGGAGGAGAGGTGGTAGATAGAGAATTGAAGAAAACAGATTTGTTTGCAGGGAGAGCAGCAAATAACTTTGTTGCTTGCTGCTTGAATATTCAGTTTCCTTTTCCTGAAATTAAAAATATTTACATTTAAATCTTCTGTTGTAAATAGAATAACTGAGTTGGAGCCAACTCCATGGCACCTAACAAACTGGTGCAACACACTTTCTTTTAGAAGTTGTTGGATGGTGCAGATGGCCAAGTGATCCTCTGCTGGCTGAGAGGTTGACAGTTTCCCTAGAGGTGCCTTAGGGTGCTCTGGTGGCCTGATGGGTAAGGAGCTGTGCTGCTATCCCAGTGGCATGTGGCTCAAATCCACCAGCTGCTCCTTGGCAGAAAGATGAGCAGTTTCCTCCTGTGCTGTTTACAGCCTCTGAAAGCTCAACAGCATACAACAACAACAACAGAGGTGCCTCAGAAGACCTGGTGCTCTCCTTCTGAAGAGTCAGCTATTGAAAACCCTTTGGAGCACCATTTTATGCTGACATTCACAGAGTCTCCTTGAGTCAGTGTTGACCAGTGGCAACTAGAACAGGAAATACTTTCATTTACATTAGTTGATAGTCTCATAATCGGGAAGCTTAATGAAATACGTTCTTTTCCCTTGTGCCATTATCCCTCTGAAATAGATTCAAAGTTATATTGTTTCCTAAATTGTTTCAAATCTGATTACATTTTTACCCTGGTGGTGAGTCTCCATTATCCTTTACAGCACCACATTTCTTTTTTAATGATGGGGGAGCAGGAGATTGATAATTAGGTATTTAATTAATCTTTGAGAGGAGAAGATGAAAGTAGATAAAAACCAGAGTGGCTTGGAAAAAAGGCAGGATAATTTTCTTACCCTTTTGAAAATGACATTGTTTTGCTTATGGACCAGTGTGTAGACTTGAATGGCTTTTGACTATTTTAATGTACAAGGAACAAGGAAATTGTCCAGTGCCAAAGAAAGCTCATTTACTCTTACGTAGCCCCTTCCTTCACTTTCCTGCACTTGGCAGGGAACCAGAACCAGGTCTGTAATTGTGTTGACCTTTGTGTCCTGCTTCCTCCACGCCCACCCACCAGGCACTTGAGCTCTGAGCAGCTGCTGTGTCCTGGAGCCTGTGAGAGAGCCAGCATGGACATGTTGCTTCTGTGGACACCAGTGTGTTCCTTGTTTCCAGTAAGGTCCAGTGCATAGGAAGCATCACTCATTCACACACACCCCTCCGCTGCACCATATCTCCAAATTCTTCCTTGACCTCAAGGAAGCAGAAATTTTCTATGCCCTTCAAGTTGTATAGGTGACTGTACTATAAAAGCACAGAATGTTATTTTCAAAAGAGAGATAAGGGTGTTGAAAGAGGTGTGCTGACCTAATAAACTTGTCATTTAATGACAAACAGCTCTAAAATCCATCATCTTTTATGATGCTAAATATTCAGTTTTATTTCTTGGATAACCTGAGCCGCCAGTAGTAGTTAGCCGATAAGTTGTGTTCTTCCCATCATCTTGCTCAAGTGTTCTAGATTTTCTGTTCTCTTCTACAGATTCATGCCAGTACTGTAATAACTGGATTAAAACCAGTTGTCATGGAGTTGATGCCAACTCAGAATGACTCGATAGTCGTGGAGTAGAACTGTGCTCTGGCAGGTGTGGAGTAGACCTGTGCTCCGCGCAGTAAGGTTTTCAGTGGCTCGTCTTTTAGTAGATCACCGGGCACTTTTCTTTGGAGCAGCCTCTGGGTGAGCTGAAACCTCCACCCTTTCAGTTAGTTAACAGCTGAGAACATTTCACTGGTTACACTACCTAGGGATTCCAGTCATTTTATTATAATGACTTAAACTTTGTGTTGCCTTTTTCATACCTCTTAGATATTGTGTCATATAAATACGAAGATTTTTTCCCCATTTGGGCAAAATCTTGCTGAGTTTTTTCATTGGACAGCATTATACTTAGATAGTAATCAATATGGAGAACCCTGGAACATTCAAAATGGCAAATTTTATAACTCAGTATGTTGTTCTTGTTGTTGTTATGTGCCATCAAGTTGCCTATGACTCATAGTGACCCTAGGTACAACAGCTCAGCTCTGAATTGTGCTGTATCCTGAGCCAACCTGACACACCTACCCTCATTACCCCAGTCACTGAATCAATCCATCTCATCTATGGTCATCCTCTCTTGTGCTTTCCCTCCCCCTCCCAAGCATAATGACCTTCTCCAAGGATTGGCCCTTCCTTGCAACATGCCCAAAGTATGTCAGAAGAAGCCTCAGAATCCTTGCCTCCAAGGAGCAGCCTGGTTTTACCCTCTCTAGGATGAACTTGTTTATTCTTTTAGCAGTCCATGGTATATTCAGTGTTGTACTCCTCTCCAGCACCACAGCTCAAAGGCATCAATTCTCCTCTCATCCCTAGTCACTGTCCAGCTTTCTGATGAGGAGAACCTTGGAACTTTCAAAATGGCAAGTTTTCTAATACAAATTTAGATGTATTATCAGTGTATCAGATTTTATTTTCTGACGGCCACTGAGGGCTTTGTCATTGTGTGTGGCTGACAAGAGCTGGCCACACTGTCCCTGGTCCATGTCACCGTTTTCCTTGGTTCTAGCACATGATTTGAGACCCCAGTAGCCTAAGCTCTTCCCAAGAATCCTATCCTTCCTTGTAAAAAATGATTTGTAGATGGAGGAAAGGTTTAAATGTTTAAGAAAAAAAAATAGCCAGGGATAAAATAATAATCATTTTAGGAGTGTAAAGTTCAGAAACTCAGGAACAATAAACAAAGGCTATGACTAGGCAGTTCACAGACTTGGGATTCAAGTTTCCAAGAAATACACAAGCTATGTTCAAATTTATTAGCATTCAAAAATGCAAATTAGAACAAAAAAAGATTAACCACAGCACATATAGATCCTGAGGCCCACACTGTAGGGCAAAGTCCAACTGCCTCATGTGATTGTGGAGGCTGTGAATCCTGCCGGAAGCCGGAAGCCGTTCATCTCATCTGCCTCCCGCAGAGTGGCTGGTGGGTTCAAGCCACTGACCTTTCAGTTAATAGTCCAACATTTATCCCAATATTCCTTCACTTTATACCTATCACTGGGTAAAACATGTAGGAGAATGACAGTCCATTTTGTTGGCTATAATAGAGGAGCATTTTCGTCAAATCAGATCTGGCTGGTACAGGAGGAGATTGTCCCTCCTTTTCCCGGCAGAGCATCTGGTGGATTCGAACCATCTGCCTCTGGGATTTTAGTTAGAGGAGCATTTTCATGCATTGCTGATAAAAATGGGAAAGTGCCTTACCCTTTGGAAAGGGAACATCCATTGAAATTAAAAATTACACATGACCCTCAGCCCTACTCCTGAGAATTTCACCTATAAAAAGAAAATTGCCCATTGTTAGGGATATCTGCATAAACATCTTTATTGCCATGTTACTTGTAGTGACCAGAAAAAGCATAAAGGGGTGGGTGTGTGTATGTGTGTGTATGTGTGAGTGAGTGAGAGAGGTGGAACACCAAAACAACCTAGATATTAAGTGAGTTTAATTAGCAAGTGAGAAGTTGACTAAATGATGGTAAGTCCATCTTATGAAATGTCCAATTACTGAAAAGAATTAATTGACTCAGGAGGATTTCCAGGAAGTCTTTGAGGGAGAGGAGTTAAGATATACAGAAGTGTATGTGATGTGACCCATTTCTGAAGAATAATCCTCTTCCTTGTGTATTCTGTTTCCGTATACATTTGTGAGCAGGGTTTGTATTTGTATATACCTCTGTGTGTGAGAATTTCTTTTGTCTCCTGGAACTGACTTGAACAGAATCTGCCCACATTGAGGTACTTCTTTCTGTAAATCTGCCTGGTCTTCTGCTTTGAGAAACTTTTATTTCTTTCCCTTTTAGGATTTTTTCCTAGATGATTCTTTGGCGTGTTCTTTAACTCGGACCTTATTAAATAAAGTATTAACTAGAAAAATGAACCCACCTTGCCTTAGGAACCATACAGAGTTTACTAAACATGTCAGTTGTTCTTGACCTTCACACTGGAATTGACCTATAATAGCTGGGCCTCCAGAAGGTTTTCAGACACAGTAAATCACTTGGGAGGAGATTGTCCATCTTTCTCCCGTGGAGCAGCTGGTGGATTTGAACCACATTCTTTTGAGTTGACAGCACAATTTCTGACCCTTTCTCCAAGTATATAGAGAGACAGCTCTGGTGGCCTAGTGGCAAGAAGCTGCACTGCGATCTTGGAGGCTCACTGTTCCAGACACCAGCTGCTCCGTGGGAGAAGGATGGGCAGTCTCCTCTTACATGGTTATCTGCCCCTGAAAACCCACTCTGGTTTGGTATGGAGGGTCAGCTATGAGTTGGTTACAATTAAGTGGTACAACAATGACAACATATATATACCATCAGTTGAGTCAGAACCAACCCATAGCTGACTCTCCAGTGGGTTTTCAGAAGCAGTAAATAGCATGGGAGGAGATTGCCCATCCTTCTCCTACAGAGCAGTTGGTGGATTCAAACCTCTACCTTTGTGTTGGCTGTGGGATGAGGATGAGGATGGCACAGGATAGGACAGGGTTCAGATCTGTTGTTCATAGGGTCAATATGAATTATACTTGACTTGATGGCACGTAACAGCAACAAGAAGCCATGAGAGCGTGTGATCTGTCTATTTATAGATATGCAGACACATACACATACATCCCCATTGAACTCTTACTTTATGCATGATCTGAAGGCAGATTGAAACTTATAGCCCCCACCCCCAAGGGAGGAGGAGGAAAAGGAGGAGACTTAATGAGGCCTAAATCCACAATCTAACTATCCTCTTCCTCCTTCTGTTCGCCTTGAAACATCCTTGTCCCTTCTGTGTCAGGCCCAGTGACTTCCTGTTAGAGGGGTGGGGCTGCGTAGGAGAAGGAGCCTCCAAGGCTGCAGCCTCAAGGCCCAGGTGGTGCTGAGTGGAGTTGCTCAGTGGGAAGTTAGTTTCTCGAGTACAGATTCTGAAGACTAGTTTTCATTAGATATTTATTCATATAATTGATGTTTCTGCTTAAATGACTACACAGATCTGCTCAACAATAGAATGGAAAGGGGCTCATTGTTTTCTAGTTTATTCTTTGGGGAAAAAAATTGTCCATTGTATTTTCCTTGGAATCCCTGGAAGTGGTTTCTTTTCAATTCCTAGTAGTGGGGTGGGGTGTGGGGGAGGTGTATGTGTGTGTTTCAGGCAAGATATATCAGTTTGTGATCAGTAGGCAAAGCAAACCCCTTTTTGTGGAACTGACTACAGTCCATGGAAACCCCAAGTGTCAGAACGGAATTTTGCTCCCTAGAGTTGTCAGTGATTTTTCAAAAGCAGTTAGTTAGGTCTTTCTTCTGAGGCACCTCTGGGTGGGTTGTAGCCTCTGCTCCTTCAGTTAGCAGTCATTTACATTAATCATTTACATCAAGCAGGGACTCCACAGGTAAAAATAACATCCCACTGTCTCCCTAACAAACCCACAGCACCAGTACTACCATAGCACCAATACCTCCACAGCACCAACACCTCCACAGCACCAACACCTCCACGGCACCAACAGCTTCACGGCATCAACCGCTTCACAGCACCAACACCTCCACAGCACCAACATCTCCACGGCACCAACACCTCCACGGCACCAACACCTCCACGCACCAAACCTCCATGGCACCAACACCTCCATAGCACCAAACCTCCACAGCACCAACACCTCCACAGCACCAACACCTCCACGGCACCTACCAGGGAGCTCTGGGCATATGG
Source organism: Elephantulus edwardii (assembly GCF_000299155.1). NCBI lineage: Eukaryota > Metazoa > Chordata > Mammalia > Macroscelidea > Macroscelididae > Elephantulus > Elephantulus edwardii. The sequence continues at coordinate 6,866,687 of NW_006399883.1, forward strand.
TTAGTAGACAGCCCCACTAGTAACTCAAAGTCTTCACCTCTTCGAACCCACCAATGGCTTCACTGGAGAAAGCGGGGCAGTTTCCTCTTGTGTAGTGTAACACTTCAGATACCCGGTGGAAGGTCAGTTGAGTCAGTTCTCACTTGATGGTAATGAGTTTAATATCTCACTTCCCTGAGTATATACACGTTACATAGGACTTGAAGTTTATGTTGTGTATTCTGCCATGATGTAGTCCCCTTTTCTCTCCCATTCCCATCTAACCTTCTAAATTCTGGGTTTGACGAGGCTGTAAAACAAGGGATATCATTGCTGATGTCAGATGGGTCTTGACTGAAAGCAGACAATACCAGTTGAATGGTTATTTGTGGTTTGTTGACTGTTGAGCCATTTAACTGTGTGAGTCATAAGAAATCATGGATAACACTGAAAATAATTGGAATCTTTGAGCACTTAACTATGATCATGCAGAACCTGTATATAGACCAAGAAACAATTGATTGAACACAACAAAGGGATACTGCATGATTTAAGATCAGGAAATGTATATGCCATGGTTGTATCCTTTCACCATACTTAGTGAATCTGTATACTAAACAAATAATGAGAGAAACTGGACTATATGAAGAAGAATATCACATCACAATTGCAGGATGATTAATTCATCAACAAGCTGCAACATGCAGATGACACAACCTTGCTTGTGGAGAGGACTCACTTGAAGCATTTACAGAAGAAGGCTTCAGAATGGATACATATCAACATAATGAAAACAAAAAAATCCTCAAGACTAGACCAATAAACACATCATGATAAATGAAGTTGCCAATGATTTCATTTTCCTTGCATTCACAGTCAGTGCCATGGTAACAGTAGTCAAGAAATCAAACTATATGTTGCATTGGACCAGTCTGCTACCAGGGACTTATTTAAAGTGCTAACAAGCCAAGATACCAGTTTAATGACTAAGAAGCACCTGACTGAAATCATGTAATTTTTGGTTGCTTCATGTGCATGTGAAAGTTGGACCATAAACAAAGAGGACCATTGACAAGAGGTATTGATTGACACAGTGACTTCAAGAGTGGACTTAAGCACAGCTGAGATTGTGAGGATGTGGCAGGATCAGGCAAAATTTCGATATATAGAGAGGGTCAGTGAATTGGAACCAACTCCCCAGCACCAGCAACTCCACAGTATCAACTTACCGCACCAACAACTCCGCAACACCAACCAACAACTGCACAGCATCACTAACTCTGCAGCACCAACTGTACTATTGCACCAACAGCTCCACAGCACCAGCAACTCCACAGCACCAACATTGCCACAGCATGAACAAGTCTACAGCACCAACAACTCCACAGCACCAACAACATGATGCTAGGGCCTGCTGACAGTACTATATCCTTCTTTTCTTTCCTAAGCATAGCTTAATCATTTTTTCTACATTGTCATGTAGTCTGTGGTATTGTTGAAATAATTCAGATAGAATAATATTAATAATTCAACAGTTTGTGTGTGTACAAATAAGTTATTTTTACTACATTCTTAAAGTTATGCAGCTATTCTTACCCTCCTTTTCTGAGTTTTCCCTTCCCTATTAACATAAATTTACTGCCTCCTAAGATTTTTATTTAATCTTTATGCATTGTCAGTTTGATCCTGTAGAGATGAGATCTTGAATGAACACCCATAGCTTGGTTTTAAGATTTAGGGGATAGTTTTGGTTTAAGGTTTAAAGTGTATCTTAAGGCAGTGATTTCAAGGGTTCATCCAACCTCAGTGGCTCCAGAAAGTAAATTCCATGAGAGTTTACATGGAAATAATTTGCATAAATTCCGCTAATGCATTTCAATCCTTGCCAGGTAGTCTTTCAAATTATTTCATTTTCAATGAATATCTGATGTAACATGTTGTTTAATTTTATATATAAATTGACAGAAGTCACCTGTGTAAGAATTTTTTTGCAAAGAGAACGGCTGACTGTTATGAAAACTATCATTTCCTAGGGGAGTTGATGCCCTCACCACAGAGATTTTTCCAAAGATCTAGTGGCTGTGGAGAACTGATGTTATTTCACTGAAACATAATGAACACGGTGAGAATTCACTCACCTTGAGATCTTTATATGATCAGTTCATCTTAGTTTAAGTAAGTCTTAATTGTCCCCCAAACACCAGCGTTTTAGGATGAAACTTGTCAAAATACTGAAATTCAGTAAGATTGTTGAAGATTTATGTGTGGCTATTAAAAAACTCAAGATACTGTTTACAACAGTAACGTTAAATTTTTTTACTACTTTTGTGGCTGCCTTTAAGAAAGGAACACTTATGTTTTCTCTAATGCAGAGGAAAGTCTGGGAAGAGGTAGGTTGAGAGAGCAAATGAGAGCCGAGGTTCAGAGGAGGCCCTCCAGGGGCAAGTGTCTATGGGAACCATCCCGCTATGCTCAGAGCTGCAGTGCCTGAGCACTTTCCAGGAGGGGTAAACTCTCTTTCTGGGAAGAGAGTCTAAAAACACCTTTGAAAGCCCATAGGGCACAGGATTCCAGCTTGTGCCAAAGCTCACGTTCCTAACCGAGTACTAGACTGCCTCTCAACATGCAAGAAACCAAACCTAGAAAGCCTTCTTGCTTGTTTGTGAAACAAGAATCATTCCTTGGGTTTCAGTGGAAGGTTCCTTCCTGAGAACAGTTGATAATAAAAAGTGGTTGTGAAATTGCAATTTTAAGCAGCAGTTACAAACTTCCTTTGCCCCTTGCTTCCCTAAAAGGCTAAGTTAGAAGCCTCGGTGCTCGCATTTAGCCCTGCAAGCTCAGAGCCTGAGAGGACTTCCCATTCGTCCGTCCTTCAGCCCCTCGTGTCAGGGAATTATGGTCACAGCAGTAGCAGTGAGGCCTCATGACACAGCCAGATTGGCTTCTATAACAGCAGGGAAAGGTGGGCAGAAGTGACCTATACTGATAGAGGGGAGGCTAAGGTAACATGGCCCATGGATGGGGACATGCTGAGCGTGCTGCTATACAGAGAGGGAGGGTACTGGTCAGCTATTCTCACGTAGGCTGGGTGCAGGGACACAGATGGGACAGAAAGGGGCATGTGGCGACAGAGCAAGGGCATACGTGGGGAATAGAGTGAGGCATAAACAAGAACAGAGCAAGGACAGAGATGAGGACAGAAAAGAAGCAGAAGGCACAGGTGGGACAGAGAAGGGACGTAGGGAGAAACAGAGAAAGAGCAAACGAGGGGAACAAGTGGGAACAGAGAATGGGCTTATGTGCCTGGGAAGAGAATGATTGGTCTGTTTACCAAGGTAGAACACCTTGGGTCTCCAGGGAGGATGAGCTCTGGGGAGGGCAGCTGTCTGACAAATCACCATTTGACTGTAAAACTGAACCTATGCCAGCCGCTTAGTGTGAAGTGTAGATTTCAGCAGAATAGACCACTGGTAGATACTGTAGCATGACCGTGACCCGCCTGGCTGGCTCCCTGCCTGTTATACCAGGACATGTTTCTGTGTGGCCGTCTGCAAATTCAGACAGTGTCCAGTGGGCTTGATAGGAAGGCAGCCTTTCAGAGGTGGCTGGCTGCTTTTAGCTGCTTGCTGTGGAGAGGTGTGCTAGCCAGCAGCCCAGCAAAGACAGAGACAGAATCTGGCGGCTGCTGCCCTCAAGTGCAGTGTGGACCTCTTTGACTGTTGTTGTCTTGGGCCCTGACCCACAGGCATCTTCTGGTCCCCTCCTTATCTGGGCCAGCTTTGCTCACTGTCTGCTAGGTCTCCAGGCCTCTCTCACTAAAGGATAGGTCCTGTAGTCACTAAAGCACATCTGGGCCCCTTAGAGGGCATCTCCCTAGTCACAGGGGGACCCCTCCTTTATGCCCTCACTCCCATTTTGTGGATTATGTGATACAAAGTCTTTTTTTTTTTTGAGGAGGAAGATTTAATTTTAAACAAAACCCTTTGAGGTTGGTTTTCATGTACAGTGTAACAATGCTGAAAATCATGTTTTTAAGAGACCTGATGTTACCTCTCAGCTGTGTTATTTTAGACAAATAATTTGAGGTAACTTCAAAGTTTATCATCTGTGAATGCGTGATCACAATATCCATTAATTTTATAATATCTGTTCATTTTAGAATTATTTTAGTGTTTTTGGCTTATTTTAGTCTTTCTTAAAGAAAATGCCCAGCAGGAGGGAGGTAGCAGTGAGTGGAAACCCCTGGAGAAGACTTCACACTGGAAGGTGGAGTCTGGTCTGCGTCTTTGTATGTTACGGAGCTGGCCATCTGTCTGTTCAGCTAGCTGTTTCCCCTGCATCAGTTCTGGGCCCGGCTACCATCTGGGTGGCTGTTTCTCCTGCTTCAGTTCTGGGCCCAGCTACCATCTGGGTGGCTGTTTCTCCTGCATCAGTTCTGGCCCCTCAACCCTGTGGGTGTAAGTGGGTATGAGCAGCCCTCTCTGCACATGGGGGAACTGAGATGGGGCTGGTTACTTTCTCAAGCCTTTGCTGCAAGTGTCATTTCCTCTTCTGATGAATACATGGAGCACGAACCCTGCTCACGTCCTCTTGGTCTTTCCTGTTACAGTCCTGCTTCTACATCCACCTGTAATGACTGTCTTTTCTCAAATACTCCTTGTACTAGCACTGTGCTAATAATGACCTGCTAGTCACCATCACTGTAGTCAGAACCTGCTATACATAGAGAGTTGAGGCTGGAGTGGTGAGTAAGCTTCCTACAGCTCGTGCAGCTGATTCAGACATCACATTGGAGTTCCAAACCAGAGCTTTTGTAACCAAGGTCTTATAACTTTCATTCCACCTGCTGCCTCTCAGACGAGTGCCTAGGCCTGTAACACTGGATAACATGATGGACTAGTGACCTTGTCTCCCAAATATCCATTCTTATTAAAGTATGAGGTGGAAAGGAAGAAGTTCAAGCTTCACTGATGGTGCTAGCAAAAACAAAACAAACAAACAAACAAACAAAGCCCCAGGTGTTGATGGAAAAGCAGTTGAGGAGTTTTAACAATTAAATGTAGCCCTGGCTATGCTCATTAGTCTGTGTCAAGAAATTTGGGATGTGAACGTCTCTGACCCATCCTGCCAGCCTGTCTCTCTGTCTCTCTCTCTCTCTCTCCCTCCCCCCACCCCCTTCCCCAGCCTGGGTCAGAAAACTGAATCCGAAAGCCTAAAAGCAACAATAAAGGCTTCTTTGCTTAAAAAAAATAAATAACTTAATTACAAATAAAAAGAAATTTGGAAGACAAACTACTTGGCTAACTGACAGGAAGAGATCTCTATTTGTTCCCATTCAAAAAAGAAGGTTAATCCAGCAGAGTGCAGAAATTATTTAGCATTATCATGAATCATTATCATTAATATCACATGCAAATAAAATCGTCATAGAAATTATTGAATAGATAAAACTGCCAAATGTTCGACTAGATTCAGAGGAGGTTGTGGCACAAGGGGGCACAAGGAGTATCATTGCTGATGTCAGTGAGAACACTAGAAATAGGTTTGATTGACTATAAAAAAAAATTTGACTGTGTGGAGAATAAGAAATTATGAGGAGTGGGAATCTCAGAACACCTAACTGTGCTCATGAGAAAACTACACCTAGACCAAGAAGCTGTTCAGAGAGAACAAGGGAACACTGCATGCTTTAAAATCAGGAAAGCTGTGTGTCAAGACCGTATTCTTTCTCCACACTTGTTCAGTCTGCATACTGAGCAAATCGTTTGAGAAATTGGACTCTATGAAGAAAAATGTAGCATCAAAATTGGAGGGAATACTTAACAACCTGCATTATACAGATGAGACACTGTTGCTTGCAGAAAGTGAAGAAGACTTGAAATGCTTAGTGCAGAAGATCAAAGACAACATCCTTCAATATAGATTACATCTCAACACCAAGAAAACAAAACCCCTCAGCATTGAACCTAATCTATCAACATCATGATAGATGGAGAAAAGATTGAAGTTCTCAGTGATTTAATTTTACTTAGATCCGTAATCAGCCCAGCAGCACCAGTCAAGAAATCAAGACATATTGCTCTCGGAAAAATCTGCTGTGAGGGACCTTTCTAAAGTGCTTAAGAGAAAAGATAACAGTTTAAAGACTAAAGTGAACACTATCTAAGTGTGATATTTTCTATAGTGTTGCATCCATCTGAAACTTGGACAAGGAAGAAGAGAGACCGAAGAAGAACTGATGGCTTTGAATTGTGGTGGTGGTGAAAAATAATGGCTATACCGTAGACTGCCAAAGGAACAAATAGGTCTGTCTTGGAGGAAAGGGTAACCAGGATGCTCCTTTAAGATAAAGATGGTGAAACGTTGTCTCACATACTTTGGGCCTATTACCAGGAGAACCTGGTCCTTGGAAAAGATATCATATGGGAAAAGGTGACTGAAAGAGTGGAAGACTCTCAGTGAGGTGGATTGACACAGTGACAGATGCCTCCATTCTTGGCCTTCCCTCCATACTTCCTTTTGGGGGCAGAGGTGGGGGCGGAGGTCCATCCCATTTGGGATGTAACTTTCTAATAAATCTATTATTACTATTTTACCCTGAAAACAAAACAAAACAAAAATGTCTTCATTCTTCTGTTATGGACTTTCCAAAGATCATAGGCTATTAGCTCAAGACTCTTGGGAACAAAGCTGGTGCAAGCATTCATCTTGTGTAATGCGTGTTTTTGTTGTGTAAGTACTTGGGTTGACTTTCTCTATAGTCTCACCTACACTGTGACCTTAGCAGTAGGTGTTCTTGAAGGTCCCATGGCCTTTCCCCAGGGTCCCCTTCCTAAAATGCAGTGATCAGAGGAAGGCTGGCCAGAGGGGAAGAGTGGCAGTCTGCCCTGCATCTCATTCCAGTTCTCACTCGGGTACATGTTTTCTCTCCTCTTGGATGTTCTAGGGTGAGCTCCACAAGGACTGTGTCACCGTGACCGAGCATGAAGTCCAGCTCAACAGTCCAAGCAAACAAGCTGGTTACCTACTCTCTTCACAAGGACCCAACAATGGGACCGACTGTGGCTGGGCGCCGTTTGGTGAGTCCCATGTCAACAATCCTGCACTGGTCCTGCTACTGAAGCAGTTCGTCCCGGAGATACTGGGTAATGGCAGCGTCGCCAGGCTCTTGGGGCCTTGCTAATTTTAGCAGCAGTTCTGCTGTTCTGATGGGGAATGCGTCCCCAGTGACGGCTCCCTCCCATCAAACAATTACCGTTACTTCAGCTGCTAGAGCTCTGCATGACTCACTTAGCAGGCCTTGTCATGCAGCGGTGTTGCCTCCCGTAAGAAGACTCATGGATTGCCGGAGTCAGCCAAGGGTGATTTGCATTTTCTGTTTGTCAGAATTGGAAGTTTAGGCTGATAGAGCATGAGTCATGGGTGGAAAGAAGAGATCACAGGGCCGAGGTGTGGGGAGTCGAGGGAAATCCTGGTTCACGTTTAAGACAAAATCAGTCATATACCACTGTTAACAATGGGATTTTATGTAATCTAGATGATGCCTATTTAGTGATTATTTGACAGTATGGTGATTTTATTTTCCAAATGATTTGCCAAGAAGCCAAACAGAAGCTATTCTGCACTATCTTCTGTATTCTAACCACTCCACTGCACTTTGGGAGCGTCTCACACAAACGTTGAGAACAGATGTTTTGTATATCATTGCCCTGATCCAGGATGTAAAAATAAATAAATGACCTTTTCCTGTTGATTCTCCAATCAGACAAGGACAACTATCAGCAGCTGCTTGGGGCCCTGGATTACGCCTTCCTTTGTGCGTACGCCATCGGCATGTACCTGAGGTAGGTTGCCTGGGGTGTTCTAAGGCTCTTTCTTGACCTGTTACATAGTCTATGCCATTTAGAAGCACTGTGGTGCTAACAAGGAGGCCTGGCGTGGTACACAGGGTATTCAGCTATTGTACGAAAGGGAATCCAGCAGCCACTCTTTAGGGAAAGATGGGCAGTCTCATCCTGTAAGGAGGGAGCCTCTGAAACCTGATGGAGGGCTGATGTGAGTCAGAACTGACTTGGCTTGACAGCAGTGGGTGGGTGAGTGCTGTGAATAGTTAAACACTCCACAGCTGGCTGAAAGGTCAACAGTTCCAACTAATCCAAAGGTTCCTGGGAAGAAAGGCCTGGTAGTCCCTTAGGTAGTCTGCTTCCTCAGGATCAAAACCTTGCAAACCTATGGTCTCTGTACACAAAGTGTTGCCATGATTTGAAGTCAGTTTAATGACAAGTAACAAAAGCATGCACAGGACTGCACGGCTCCCCCCTCTCGCTTCCCAGCTAGCATCTTCTTCGAGGTGACGACAGAGATTGCAGGCAGGTCAGGCACCGTGTCGTCAACGTGAACCGCGAAGTTCACTTGTCCCTGGTGATCTGCCTGCTTGGCTGTGTGCTCATGATGCAGTGTGAATCTGCAGGGTAGTATCTCTCTGTGGTATCCCTCTGGTGCCCTTCCTGTCCTGTGGATTCAGTGGCCATCATCTGATTATGTATCTCAAGTCACAGATTCCAAATTACTATTAGCTCTAAGGAGCCCAGGTAGGTCAATGGTTCTAGTGAGTCAACTGCTCCATGAGAGAATGATGAAACTCTGTTCCCTTAAAAATTGTTGTTAGGTATGCTATTAAGCCAAGTACAACTCACAGCAACCCTGTGAACGAAAGATCTGAACTCTGCTCTTTCTTGTGCCATCCTCACACTCCATGACACACTAGAACCCATTGTGGCAGCGACTCCATCAATCCATCTGATTGAGAGTCTTCCTCTGCTGTGCCAACCCTCCACCCTTCCCAGCATCAGGTCCTTCTCCAAGTAATAGCCCCTCCCAGCAACATGTCCAAAGTATATGAGGCAAAACCTCATCATCCTTGTTTCCAAAGAGCACTCTGGCGGCACCTTCTCCAAGACATAATCTGTTCATTCTCTTGGCCAGTCAACACTCTTCTCCAACATCACAACTCAAAGGCATCAATTCATTTTCTGTCATCTTTATTCAGTGTCCAGCTCTCAGATGCATAGCAAGTGATTGGAAAGACTATGGTCTAAATCAGATGCACCTTAGCCCTCAAACTGACATCATTACTCCTCAATAATTTAGAGAGGTCCCTAACTGCAGATTTTCCCAGTGCAGTGCATTTCCTGATTTCATGACTGCTGGTACCAAGGATGTTAATTGTGGACCAAGCAAGATGAAGCTGTTGACAGTTACAGCCTTGGAAGCACCACAGAGAAGTTCTGCTCTGTCATCTAGGATCTCTGTGACTTGAGATTGACTCAGTGACCACGGTTTGATTTGGTTTGGGTTTGAATCAGATCGGTTTGCACTGCATGCACTGGGTATCTCCGTTTGCATGGCTTTTCAGTACCACACATGACCTTAAACAGACGTCGTCTTCTGCATGCAGTAGAAGGAACATGGCAAGGTGGTTAGGGGTGTAGACTCTAGGAACCCACTACTTGGGATTGAGTCCTGGTCCTGCCACTGGTTAGGGTATGATTTTGGAGGATGTACTAGATTTTTTTGTGCCTCAGTTTCCCCTTTGCAAAATGGAGGAAATGTTAGTTCTCACCTCATAGGGTGGCAGGGAGTTTTGGTAGCTAGTGAGTAGGAAATTACACTGCCAGCACAAAGGTGTGAGGTTCAAATCCACCAGCCACTTTGCAGGAGAAATATGAGCAGTCACTTCCTGTGTGGTATACAGCCAGCCTCTGAAAATGCGCTGGGGTCAGCTGTGATTAGGAGGTTCTGGTATTTAATTTGAAGGTTTTTTCATTGGGTTGCAGTGAGGTTAAAGTGAGTAAATACACATAAAGTGCTTAAATCAGGGCCCCATCCTCAGCTACTGTTAGGTGTAATTGTTACCCACAGACCCTGCTCTTGATCCCATTTTTGACAGTGACCTATGCAGGTTGCAAGGATGTGGTTGGTGGGGCATGTGGTTGGTGTATTTAAAATTGGGATGTTGAGGCATCTGGATCCCAGAGCTTTTATTCAGGGACTTTGAGATCTTTACAGTTTAGAGAATCACAGGGCTTTGCACCCAGAGGGTGGGATCACCGAGAGCTGGGCTCCTTGTGTGTGGTTCGTGCCCAGGCAGACAGGGCCCCGGGAAAATTGGAAGTTCCTTCTTCATGTTGGATTTATATATTTGCACAGTATTGCAGAGTCTGTCAGACAGAGTAAATGGGTGATAAAGGAGCCCAAATTCCAAAGCAGGTGGATATAGTGAAACAGGAGCCTGTCCGAAGAGAAGCCCCAGGGGGCATTACTGGAGCTTATGTCTTGATCAGGTGTTAGTAGGGCAGAGGCATGGCGCCTGCTGGCCTCTAGTGTGAAGAGGTCACAGATTTGGTTGGTCTCCTCTAATTCACAGGGCAGCCCCTCATCAGAGAATGTTCCCACCTAAAATGTCAATGTGCGGAGACTGAGAAAAGCTGGTGAAAGGAAAGGAAGTGGTTTTATTGTTGTTTCTTAATTGGCAAAGATAATTTTTGTGCCAGCTTGTCTATGAAAGACATTAAAACAAAATACTGCCTAATGTGAAATTTGTAAATAGACTCATTACCAAAGCAGGAACACAGCAGATGAGACTGTTAGCGTGGCAGAGCTGCTCCAGGCCTGGTGAAGCCGAGTGTGCAATTACTGCCCGAGCTCTCAGCAGTGAGCATGGCTTCACTTACCACAAAAGGTGCGTCAGGTTAATAGGGCACATCCGTTAGTCCAGGTCCTGCCTGCCAGGCCCCGCGTGGCATTAAATGTCCCATAAGTCTGAGGAAATGCCATGGTACTCATCCCATCCATCAATTCTTTTCTTTCAACAACCTTAATAGAAATAGAATTTGGGCCCATTATTGTATAGTGAGGCTTGGAGTGTTTCTGAGCCCCAGTTGATGACCTTTGTTCCTAACAGTAGCTCTCTGAAGCCCCAGAGACGTGACCTTTTTTTCTGTTGACCTTGCACAAGTCTGCCAGCCTCTTTCAGACACATTTCCTCATCCAGTATGGCTCTAGAATTTGTAATTCTCTGTGACTAGTTTCTGTGCAACCAAGAAAATTTGGTTAGTCCTCTAAGATTTGACCTGAATGTTGTGCATAGTCTTCAAGTATTTTCTTTTGTGCTAGTGGTTTTTAAAAAAGTTGGTTGTATATTTACTTATTCACTGTCACTGAGTCAGAACCAACTCCTAACTGACCCTCCATTGGATTTCCAAGACCGCAAATCACATGGGAAGAGATTGCCCAACTTTCTTGCTTGGAGCCACTGGTGGATTTGAACCACCATGGCCACTGGGTCAGCACCACAACTCCCTACTCCCTCCAGGCTATGCCGCCAGAGTTCCCTTGTATGATTCTATTGTTGTGTGCTGTTGACTTGGAACCAGCAGGTGTTCTGAGGCAGTTAGTCACACAGGAGATTGTCCATCCTCCCGTGGAACAGCTGGTGGATTTGAACTGGGTGCCTTTAGGATTGCAGCTATTTATACTAGGCCGCCAGGGCTTCCTTGTCTCATACTTGGCAGATCTTTTTCAACTCGTATATTCAGAAGGAAAAGCCCTATGGTGCATTAATTCTTTCTTTAGGTGAAATCCCAGCTTTCTAGGGAGAGAGATTCCAGAAGTGCTGCTCGTGGACAGGTGGGAGTCATTGTACATTTTGCTTTGTGTTTATCAGATAAATGATTTTAAAGATGGGCTTGAGGCACCTGTAGAACTTTTAGTAAATCCCAAAGATTCACAGTCGTCTATGGTTAATCTATAGCTTTTTTAAATCCAGTTCCGGCACCATGTTAAGTTGCTCCATAGAGACAGCCCGTCAGAAGCAGTGACGAGGGCATTTTATATGACACTAGGTAGTGTGTCCTGATTGTGGTAAAAGTCCGTCACATGTGTGCTGCTGTGTCACTGGGAGCCTTCCCTCGTCCTCACCACCATCAGAACTGTGTATGTGAGTCCTCATCGTGTACCAGGTACTAAACTCACTTGATCTCAGTAACTCTTTGAGAACAAGACTCCAAAGGCATTACTTTTCCTTGAGCCATGCTATTCTGAAGAACCTTAAAGATTCTGCTCCTGGATTTCAGACTTCATCCTGAAGAAAATCTTCTGTGTTTAATAGAGCAGAGAAAAGGAGCCATGGCCAGGCTGTTGTTACTGTGTACCGTAGTCAGTACTGATTCATAGCTGACTCTCCGGCAGATTTTGAGAGGCAGTAAATGACACGGGAGGATAGTCCATCTTTCTGTTGTGGAACAGCTGCTGGGTTTGAACCGTGTTTCTTTGGGTTGACAGTGCAGCTCCTTACTTAGGTGTCTCAGTGTAGGTGACTTAATTACTGGCCACCTTGCTTCTGGTGGGCTAGTGGGTAAGGAGTTGCTCTGTCATCCCAAAGGCAGGAGGTTCAAATGTATCAGCTGCTCCATGGGAAAAGGATGCGCCGTTTCCTCCCATGAGATTTACAACATCTGAAAAACTGCTGGAGGGTCAGCTGTGAGTTGGTTCCGACTCATTGGCGGAGAGTGTGTGTGTTTGTGTGTGTGTGAGTGTGATAAAAGCTAAGTTAGTTTCACTGTCTATCAGTGTGTTCTGTTGCCATCAAGTTGGACCTGATTGATAGCTGACCCTGAGCAGGTTTTTGGAAGGCTGTAAATCGCATGGGAGATTGCTCATCTTTCTCCGATGGAGCTCTTGGTGGATTTGAACAGCCAGAGAGGCGTCACCTTTTAGTTGGTAACTTAGATCTCTCTGGACTAAGCTACCAGAGCTCCCCAAGTTTCAGTGTAGGTGTGTTGAGCTGTGAGACGTATTCAGGATCATTAGTGATAATGACATTTATCCATTAGTTGGAATACTTGGCATTTAACAGTACTCTATACACTCACGAGGTGGTGTTTATACAACAGCAGGATTAACTAGCAGTACAAATTCTTGTTTTTGTTAATTGGCAGCCCTCTTAAATAAAGTCATGATGTTTTAGAGGTTTTGTTTGTTTGTTTGTTTGTTTAATTTGACAGCTGATGACTTTTACTAGAAACAGAACTCCTTGTACAATTCAGCAAGTTACCAAGTTCCAGTTAATAAGTGCTCAGTCAGGAAATAGTTGTGACTCAATCTTCCTGGAAATGCTTATGCTTTTGCGTTCTCACAACTCCAAGAACAGCCTCCGAATGTCCGGAGAGGAGCCGGCTGTGGACATTGTGGGTGGGAATATCTGCTCACGTGAGCCTTTCCCTCTTCTCCGTCCTCAGCGGCATCATAGGGGAACGCCTGCCAATTCGGTATTACCTGACCTTTGGGATGCTCGCCAGCGGAGCCTTCACGGCCTTGTTTGGGTTGGGCTATTTCTACAATATTCACAGTTTTGGATTCTACGTGGTGACTCAGGTAAGAGCTCACACTCGTGGCTTACCACATGTGGAGTTGCCATGATATATGGGACAGGTGTTTCTCTCATATGCCCCCACGTCTACGGAGAGAGAATGGAGTTGGACAGAGAACCTCAGCCTGTCAGGAGTCGGGGTCTGCCCTGGTGGGTAAAGCCCCCACTCTCTTGTCCTCTCTGACACTGCAGCAGCTGTGAAGTGCTCCTCGGCTTCACACTTGACTTCTGTCTGTCACTGCCTATCTCAAGGGTCTTGAACATGAAGCCCTAACTCATCATTTTTGCTTCATTTTGATGAGTTTGCATTATTCTACTATGTGATAGGAGTGGGTGGTATGTGGGCCTTTGGCACCGGTGGGAGGAAGGGATGACTTTAGAGCCATTAGCAGGGATGCAAGGTGGTCAGTGGCGAAGAAAGAAGCATCTCTTCCATCTGGCTTAGCCCTTCCAGCATAGGCTGGGTCAGCCCCTGCCAACAGCCCTGTGAGTGAAAACAACTTAAAATAAAGATGGGTTTGTGATGCTTCTCAGCCATTCCAAAGAGGCTAGGGAGTGTTACAAAATCAGCAAAAGAAATTTTCCTTAGCTCTGCTTTTAAGTAAAGAATCATTTACCATAATACTTAAAAAAAAAAAATAAAAAAGGATCTTGGCTTTTCAATTGCAAAACTGACTCCTGCTTGTATAGTGATATATGCAATTAGGAAGAAGGAAAAATAATTGCCCATAGTCCCTGCATGCTGTGGACGTGAAGACGCAGTCTAGGAGCTCAGCCTGGTGGACGTACAAGACAGCCACAGGCTGGATCAGAGGTTCCCAAAGTATGTTTTACTGGACTGGTCTTGTGCGAGTGGAGGTTGTAGGAAGAGCCAGACTTCACGTAAAGCCGTCCCTGATTTTCATTAGGCTGAAGTAGGCCTACTCACTGATGCATTTCTAAATCCCTTCTGAAAATTGAAGCTCAGGGTACTCTCTTTTCTCCAGGCACCAAGTCAAGGTTATGTTCATGTCAGAGAATATGTAAAAATAATACCTTGTTCATCGTATTGTAACAATCCCATGTATGTAAAAAAGAAGGGGAAATGAATGGAAATTAAAAGGTTAAGTACCATCGAGTCGGAACTGACCCATAGCTAACTCTTCAGCGGGTTTTCAGAGACAGTTAATCACACAGGAGGAGATTGTCCATCCTTCTCCCGTGGAGCAGCTGGTGGATTTGAACTGCAAGCCTCCAGGATTGCAGTGCAGTTTCTTACCACTAGGCCAGCAGAGCTCCATATTTAAAAAAAGGAAAAAAATAACTTATTAGGAAGCTGGTTAGCTTGACACTACCTCTCCTCTTTGAACCCCATTAGTCATCCCTTAGCAGTGGGAACTCAGCTGGGTGGTCTGTCTGGCCTTGTCTTTTTCCCTACTTATTCTAAATTTTATATAATAATACCACAGGTTTTAAAACCCATCTTTGTCTTTTGTGAGTCTTGAATGGTTTTGTCCCATTCTTTGATGAAGTCTAGCTGTGCCTAAACTTCAGACCGAAGGTAGGTAGCAGACTCTTAGGACCCTCCTGTGAAGAAGAGTGTGCGTGACTTCCCACAGTGAATTTCTGTCTTGTCCATTTTGCAGATCATCAATGGTCTGGTGCAGACCACCGGCTGGCCCAGTGTGGTCGCCTGCCTTGGGAATTGGTTTGGCAAAGGAAGGTGAGACAGTACTAGCCCTGTTCCCAGAAGCAATTATTTTTTTAAATGATGATGATGATGAAAGACCACTTTATTGTTAGCTTTTCCTTGGGTGAATTGTAGGAAAAAAGCAAACAAACAATAGCTTTTAAGTGATTGTTCTACTCTGTGGAATAGTGGTTGTAATCTCCAACATTTGAGGCTCTTTGTACTGGGAGGAAGTAGCACAACTCAGAGCCAGAGGTGTTGTGGGTGGAGTGAGGTCTGTGTCACACAGAGACTCCTGGACCAGAGTCTACTTTTTAACCAGACTCAATTGAGAAGTCCTGACCTGAGTCTTCCAGCTTGTAAGTCACAGAGCTGGTGCGTGGCATCTAGTCGCTTGACTAAAGGTCATAAATGTCTGAGTGAAAAATGAGACAGTTTAACCTGCCCAGCCAGGCCAAAGTTGAATAACAGGAAGGATACCACACAGGATGAGGAAATGAATTCATTATACCTGACGAATTCATTATTTGAGTACTTTACCCTCTAATGTGTCCTTGGCATACATTCTTATTACTAATATGACATTTTCCCTGATAATTTTATTTAGACGCACGTTGAGGCATACGTTGAAATTTGAAGAGTCTTCCACAGATTTTAGGAAAAGAACTCTTATGTTGGCCTTGGGTACAATGAAAGGTTGACATGCTCAACTGGTACCCCAAAGGTAGCGGATTTAAGTCTTCGCAGAGCTGCCTTCAAAGAGAGGCCTGTCCGTCTATGTCCGAGCATCAGCCACTGCAAGCCCTGAAGAGCATGGTTTACTCTGTCACATGTAGGGTCTCCGTGAATTGGAATGAACATGACTGCAGCTAGTTTTTGTGGAGTAGGAATAAGCTAAAAAAAAAAAAAAGACCAAGCTCCAAGAGCATGGCAGCTATGTAATTATAAATCCTAATGCAAAGGAAACATTTAGTCCTCTTGTAAGCATCCTGGCCCTACATCTTAGAGACAGTATCCATGTTGCTTGTTTATCTGCATCTACGCTGATTCTTCCAGGGACCAGCATCCCGTGGCCCCCATCACTCAGCTCGCTGCAGCTTCACCATGCTATTTGCTATTGCCATTTTGTTTTCTGTTGTGTTGCAGGCGAGGTTTGATTATGGGCATCTGGAATTCCCACACCTCTGTGGGCAACATTCTGGGGTCCTTAATTGCTGGCTATTGGGTGTCCACCTGCTGGGGCCTGTCCTTTGTCGTGCCGGGGGCCATCGTGGCAGCCATGGGGATAGTGTGCTTTCTCTTCCTCATTGAACGTGAGTACAAGCAGCCTTGGTGCGGGCCCACTAGCAGATGCAGTTAGCTTCTGTCGGTAGGAATGCTCTGGGGGGTGAATCATTTCGAAGGCTGCAGCATCATGCTGGGCGTACCTGTGGTTGGTTGGTTACATGGCCCCTGCCTTTGCTGCGCTGACTTCCTTGTCCAGGTATAACACTCACTCAAGCAGTTACCCTGAAGTCCGTTTTGGCACCTGGCAGCCTCAGGTGTAGAGAGTAGAACTGTGTTTCTTTGGGTTTTCAAGGCTGTGGCTTTTCAGAAGAAGATTGCTAGGCCTTTCTCTCAAGGTACTGCAGGGATTTCTAACAGCCAGCCTTTTGGTGGGTAGCCACAGACTTTATAACTATTTGTGCCACCTAGGGACTCCTTGTCAGGTCTGAGCTGTCATCAAGACAGCTCTGATATATGCTGGGCTGTGTATTACAGAATAGAGCTATTCTCTGGAGCTTTCTTGGCTGTAATCTTCATGGGATCAGATCATTAGACCTGGTTTCCATGATTTGAACCTCCAGCCTCTCTGTTGGCAGCCAGTCACGAGCCACTTACATCACCCAGGCTCTTTGTTGAAGTGCAGCACTGTTCAGTTTAGGTGCCGTCTAGACAACGCTGATGCACAGTGCCCGTGGCCAACAGAACAAACCCTGCCTGACCCTGCACCGTCCTCACAGTCTCTACTGATGCAGTCAGTGGGTCAGTCCATCTCACTCACGGTCTTCCTCTTTCTCACTGACCTTCTGCTTTACCAAGCATGATCTCCTTCTCCAGGGACAGGCTCCTTCTGATAACATGTCCAAAGTGTAAAAGACAAAAAACTCACCATCCTTGATTGTAAGTAGCAATCTGGCTCATCTCACTCCATTCATTCCACATTTTATTAATGGATGAGTGCAGCTCGTTCTTCCCATTTTGAGCCATACCACATAAGAAGAGGAAGTTCCCTCACTGAGCAAAAGCCTTACTCCATCCACATCAATGCAAACTCTAAGAAGACAGCGCTTTCCTAGTCATATTGCCTTCCAACCTTAGGACCTCATCTTCCAGAACTGAATTAGTACATTCGGCTGTTACTAATAGGGTTGTCATGGGCCCAGTATTTCAGAAGTGGATGACCAGTCCTGCTTTCTAGTCTCTCTGAGCCTGGACGTTCCACTGAAATCTGTCCACCATAAATGATTCTGTTGGTGTTTGAAATACTGATGATACAGCTTCCAGTCTCACAGCAACACGCAAGTTACCACCATATGACAAATTGTCAAAATGTGAAAATTCCATGCACTCTGCCTGCCTGGCTGCAGCTCTTATCCTCAGCTTCAAACTTGTATTCTTTTTCTCTTGTTGGAGAGTCTTATACCTCGAGTTTGAGTTATCCACGTTGCTCAACTCAGTGTGTAGTACTGCGCGGTGGGGTTGCACTTGCTCACCCCACTCTCGTTGCCACAGCCTCAAGTGTCTCTTGCTGGCCTGTCTGCTTTACAACAAGGTAGACTTCAGCCACTGTTATAAAACTAGAGCAGACCAAAGACCCAAGACCTTATTTATATTCTAACTAGATGAAAGAGTGTTTTACCAGAAAATAAAGATCCATGTTCCATTCCATATTTAATGCTAGAACTTTTAATTTCACCAATGTTTAAAATAATGTTTTAAAGTAGAGATAGCGCAAGAAAAGATCTCATGAAAATTAGATCAACCATCCAGCTGTCAGTCCTGCTTTGACCAGTATATGCCGGGGCTCTCTAAATTCACTGCCAGTCTCATGAATTATATTTGGCAGTTTACTTTTTTTTTTTTTAAATCTAGCTTAAAGTCAAGTCAAATCAAGAAAACTCCCTGCTGTTCCTTCCGGATAGGGTTCTCAGGAGTTAAATCGTTGGGCATTAATAGTGGCTTCACCTTTGCATTCAGAGCTGCCAGCTATATCATCCAAGAAATTAGTGTCATGTTCTATTTAATTTCTCATTTCTTTTTTTCTCATTGTTGAGCTAACCTTCTTACTGTTAAAGTGACCACCAAAAAAATCTATGCAGATAGGGGGCTTTGTGGCCACTTTCCTCTGTGTCTGAGGTGAGCAGGGGTCACAGACCGACTGCTGGAGTAGATGGAATGTGGGGTCCCTGCCATTTCCACTCTTTGTTTCAGAGACTGAGTAAACCTGGAGCAGTGTCTCAAAGTGACCACACAGGTGCCTCCCAGGGCAGGTGGGAGGTGTGTGGCTCCCTTTCCAGCTGAGCCCAGCGGATGTCAGTCTACTGGAATGTCCCCACATCCTGGGAAAGTGTTCCTTTCATGCTTGTCACATGGCCCCTGGGTGTTCCTTAGACATTGTCACTTGGGATGTAAGGCCTTTCTCTGCTATCTATTGTCATTGGCTCCCTAGTGCTCAGTTCTGGGCTATAAAATTCACTGCCAAGATCTGTCCTAGAGAAGGTGAAACCAGGTTGCTTCTTGTAGGCGAAGATTTTGAAACTCTGTCCCATATAGTTTGGGGACATGTTGCCAGGAGGAACCAACCCTTGCAGGGTAGAGGATCAGCTCAGGAGAGGAAGACCCAGATGAGATGGGTTGACACAGTAACTGGGGTCATGGGGTCAGGTGCATCAGAGACAGTGAGATTGGCTCAGGATAGGGTAAGGTTCAGAGCTATTGTGCATAAGGTTGCTGTGAACTGTAGTCAACTTGACAGGCACATAACAACAACAAGGGGATTGAACAGCCCACTAAGAATGTAGGTAAGGTGCATGGAACTGCTGTGCGGTTGTTGTTTGTGTAGACTCTGACTCCTAGTGACCCTCCCAGTGTACAACAGAAGGATGCACTGCCTGATCCCGTGTGGACCTCACAGGCATTGCTGTGTTTAATCCCCTGTTGCAGTTACTATGCAAATCCTCTTCATTGAGAATCTTCCCTTTTTTTCAGTGACTCTCTGCTTTACCAATCTCAAAGCACACCTTTCCTGATTTTAAAGCATGCAGTGTTACTATTCCCTTGTTCTTTTTGAACAACGCTCTTTGTCTGTGTATGGGTTCCAAATGAGCACAATGAAGTATTCTGGAATGCTCATTCTTTGCAGTGTTAGCTGTAATTTATTCTGATCCACACAGGTGAACGGCCTTGCACAGTCAGTAAAACCCAAGGAAACAGCTTTTGATACTCTATGCTTTCAGCCAAGATCCAGCTGGCATTGACAATGATATCCCTTGCTTTTCTTCTGAACCAGACTTGAATTTCTGGAAATTCCCTGTGAATGTAGTGATGGAATTCTTTTATTATCCTCAGCAATATTTTACTTGCATGTGATATTGATGATACAGTTTAATGATGATTGTATAGTTATGGTTGCTTTCTTTGAAGTGGGCACAAATATGTATCTCTCCCCATAAACATAAGTGGTAGCCATATTAACTATTCTTCCATATAGTCATATAAGTACTATTCCGTCCCTGACAGCATTGTATTTTAGGATAGATCTTTGAAATGTTCTTTCTGATGATTAATGAGATACCATTCCTCTTCAGCTTGTCATTCCTAATATAGGAGACCATATGATTGTTCAACATCCATCCATTTAACTCATCAGTGCTTTAGATATCGCTCTCTATGTGTTACATTTCATTATTGACAATGTTCCATTTTCCTAGATTCATACTTTGTACCTTCCGCATTCGAATTATTTGTGGATGGCTGTGGCTCCTTTTTCTCATTTTCAGTTATAACTGCATCAGCAAATGAAGGTCCCCCAAACTTTACTTCATCCACATCATTAAATCCAGCTCTTCTTTGAGGAAGCAGTTCTTTCCCGGTGGCATTTTGAGTGCCTTCCTGTCTGAGGGGCTCGTCTGGCACTATGTCAGACAGTGTTCGGCTAATTAGAAGGCTTTCACAGACCAGAGTTTTTATAAGTAGGTTTCCAGGACCTCCTTTCTAATCTATTTTCATCTGGAGGCTCTGTTGAGACCTGTCCATGATGAGTGACCTTGCTGGTGTTTGAAATACCAGTGACATAGCTTCCAGCATCACAGCAACACACAAACCACCACAGTGAGATTGACAGCCAGTGGTGATCGGAGTCTAGTTATTGGTCCCTAAGGTACCACTGTTGTGATTTTAAAAGTCAGGAAAGGAAGTTGAGCTTGATGGTGTGTTGCCTCTCACATTCCCTTCCTAACATGCATTTAACAGAAGACATTTCACCCTTTGTCTAGGTAATCATGTTGTTGTCACTAATATTTACCTCTAATCAATTACATAACATTCAGTAACTCATCTGTAGGTAGCCTCACTGCTCTCGGATGCTTGCTGTGTCTATTTTCTTCTGAGATTTGTGCTTTCCATGCATTTTATGTGTCTCCACAAGACAGTGGACATGCCATGGTTATTTTTCCTTGATGTACTGTATACTGTTGTCCAGGCTGCATAGTCTTTTTGGCAGTTTTTGCTGATGACCTTTTAGAGCCCTCTGAAGTATTATCAGCTGGTGGCCTTTCCAAGTGAATCCATACTGAACAGTTAAGCTATATGCCTCTGTGTGGCGGGAGGGCAGGGTGGGCTCTGGGTGGGCCCTTGGCATGGAGGCTGAGCTGCTCCCCCAAGGCAGAGTGCACCTCTCTTCATTCCCCCTTGCAATTTTTTTTTCTTACATTTTGGCTTTTTTTAAAATTTTAGTTTGCATTTATTAGTAGAAATGGATTTACAAATATTTTTGTTTGTTTTGACCTTTCAGATCCTAAAGACATCAAGTGCTCTTCCTCGCTGTCAGCGGTAAGGACCTGTTTTCTCTTTCTTGTCATCTGCTGGGACAGTGTACCTTTGGTGGGTGTTCTGATGGCTGGCCCACCTGTGTCAGTGGGATGCCGATGTGGCCTCCATCCTTAGGATACTGGCCCTGTTGGGAAAGGGCAGGTAACCGTTGCAGCACAAATGAAATGCAAGATTGCTGCCATCTACCCTGAGAACCACAGTGCCGCGGGAGCAATGTGCTGGTAGGCTGACAGAGCCTGGCGTGGGCAGGGACACCCTGGCTTACCTGTGAGGCGATAGAAATGTGACTGGAGAACACATGGCTGAGTAGACTTTAAATTGATCACTTTCAAACAGTGATCACAAATCTCTGGCCAGTAAAACCACTGGTTCTTGACCACAGTGTTCTGTTAGTTTAACTGTACACTGCACCTCTCTCCCCCAGTCTCTGGCTCACAGTCAGTTGACAGTGATCCCATGTTCTGCATTGCCAGGAAGAACAGAAACAAATTAAACAAATCAAAGAGCGCTTGCCCGTTTTGACTCCTCATCCTCCACATCCATGGGCATGCTTGCACCCTTCCTGGAAGCACTGGTGGGGATGCACCTGCCTCTCCTGACTCCTGGGACCCCAGCCAGGCTCCGCCCATACTCTGCCACTTCCTGTACTGCCATTCACCCAACATTGCCCACCATTCTCACCTGCCACCAGGTGTGGTACCGCTCATCTCAGAACAAATCCTCTCTTGCCCTCACTCATGTCCTACTCCAGGCATCTCCCTCACCTGTCTGTTGTTCTTACTTAGAGATCTCAGAGAACACTCTCTCTCCCTGCTGTCTTCACTCATACCTCCTTTGTCTCCTCCACCTGCTCCCACCGCCCATAGACGTACTTTAGTCAGCGTCATCCCACCTCATTGCGCCCCACCTATGAGCAGCGGGGGCACAGGTGTTCGCTCCTCTGAAGTGCTTCCTTCCTTTGGCGTCTGGGAGGCCTACTGCCCTGGTGTCCTTGTAACACACTAGCTGCTCCTGCCTGCAGTGTTTTGCTAGACCTCCAGACGTGGGGGCACTTCAGTCCAATCCTCGACCCATTCTCTCCTTGGTCCACTTTCTCCATTAGTGATCTCCCCTAGGCCCATGTGCATTGATTCTCCCAATTCTCTGCCTCACATTTCTCTGAGCTTCTTAATCCTAGATCAGATTCACCTACTTGCTATTCCCACTTACACAGCTGTATGATTATCGTCTTAGACTTTACATGACTGGAATAGACCTCTTAGTTAAACCCTCAGACTTGTGGTTAAACATCGGCATTTCCTGTTGTGGTTATGGACAAGCTATCCCAGCTTCTCCTTCCATCAGCCCCTTGCCCAGTCCATTGGCAAGTGCCATCAGCCAGCCCTGCTTTAGTTCATGTGTTGTGGGGTCTGTGGGTGTGTATATAGTGGAAGCACTCAGCATCATCTCCGCCACCATCCTTTTGACCACATCATCTTCAGAAAGATTTTCTGAAGTCCGCTCGGATCATTGCCTTGCTCACCACCCATTGGTAGCTCCCGCTTTGCTCTTCACACAGCCTCATCTTGTACAACCCATCAGGCTCTACACACAGAGACCTTCTCCCACCACAGGGAGTGTCACTTCTCTGCCACAGGACTTCTTATCTGTTGTTTCTTCTGCTGGAATGTTCTCCCCTAGATTGAACGTGGAGGATCTCAGTTCAAATGTCACATCTTCAGTGCATCTTTCTGGATCAGCCTGTGTAAAAGAGCCATGACCCCAGATTCAGGCACTGGTCCTCTTCAGACTCCTTGTCACCATGAGAAGTGAAATTGTTTCTGTTTCCTGGTTATCCTGTCTCTCCCATAAGAGTGTAAGGGACCCGAGAGTGTGCCCTTGTCCTCAGAACAGCATACAAAACATATACAAAATATACAAAAGTAGAACCATTGGTCTCCTTCATCCAACTGTGTATATATTGGGCTTTTTGAGTACAATTCATTTGTCAAGAAGGGTCCTGGTATTTGCTTTAGAAACAGATAAGGAAGCAAATGCAATCAGTTTTGAAACCACCACCTTTGTTTGGTAAAGTTAAATACCACATGAAGCCTTTGAAAGCTAGCATTGATTTCAGAAAGGCCTTCCTCCTGCCAGCAGCACACAGTTAAGTTTCACCCGGCACAGCATAGTGCCATTTTCAGCCGTGCACTATTCTACCTTAGAAGTATGGGTACCGCCAGCCTCTAGAACCGGGGAGGACTCTGGTACTCACCTGAGATGGTCTCCTGCTTGGCAACATTTCTGTCCCCTAACAAGGACTTGGCCTGCCCTGTGGGGGCCAGGCCTAAAGGGATGGGAAGCAGGCCCCACATGTACAATGGACTCTGTGTTGGAAGGAAGGATAACTTCCTGTTATCCAGTTTTTGAGAGATCAGGAGAGCATCCCTAATACGAGCCAGTTGTGCAGTTTTGTTTCTGTGGATTAGGGGCTGAGGGCTGGAGTTATTTTCTTGTGGCCCCCTCCTACCCAGGCAGCTCCTTGAACTGTGAATGCCCATCAGGCTGAACTACCCCAGGGTACTGTGTGCCAAGTGGCCCAGGAAGACAACTGCCCCTCACCCTGCCTCTCCTTGGAGGTTATGGAGGGAGAGCACTTTGGGGATGCATCTCATCCACTTCTGCAGAGTGGGAGCTCTGGGTAGAGGTTTTGCTCTTGTCCAGTAGCAAGATTGTATTGTGCCTTCTAAATCAGTTGTGGTGCAGGAAGGTCTTTTTTTGCTCACTTTTTAAGGAAAACTTTGGCCTACATTATTTATAAAGGTCACTTCATTTCACAGATATTATTTTTTTTTTAAAAAAATACATACTGGTTTATTTACAAAGCTCATATACATTGTTTTTCACACCAGATATTTCTCATTTCCTTCACCCTCCCTACACCCATCAAATTGTGCAGCCCTGTGATTCACCCCCTCTCCACCCATCCTCACCCCTCTTCTCCCACTCTCCCCTCCCTTGGATCCTCACACTCGTTCTACAATAATGGCCTTATGCAGTATTTGTCCTTGTGGAGCTGAGTTAGTTCACACAGCATAACGCTCTCCAGTTCTTCCCAAGTTAGGTAGTAATTTACAAAATCATTGCACCTGCGTGCGGTGTAGTATTCCATCGTGTGAATGTACCATCATTTCTCAAGCAATTCAGTTGTGGTTGGACATTTGGGCTGTTTCCATGTTTTTGTGATGGTGAATAACACTGCTGTGAACACGGGTGTACAAGTCTCCATTTGGGTTCTCTTTCTCTTAGGGTACATTCCAAACAGTGGAAAAGCACAGATATTCTTTTTTTAAAAATATCACGGCCTATGAGGAATGTCATTGTTGTTGAGTGAACCCTGACTTGTGGCAACCCCATGTATGTCATAGTAGAGTTATGCCCCATGGAGCTTTCACTGGGTGATTTTACCCAAAGTATCTTTGGGTGAATTCAAACCACTATTTGGTTTGCAGACAAGTGCATTGACTGTTCCCTAACCCAAGGACTGTGTAACCCACCATCATTGAGTCAGTTCTATCTATTGCTGTGTCCCTCTGAGTCCACTAGGATTTACAAGCAGCAAATTGAAACTGTGCCCTGTGCTGCTCTATCCTCATGATAAGGAGCGTTACAGTATTAACTGCCATTCTACAATGTCTGTAGACCCTGGCCTTGAAGTACACTTCAAGACAATTTTATTTTCACCCTTTATTATCTGATAGTCTAGAGCCTTGAGGTTAAAGCGTCTAGCTCGTTGTTTTGTTTTAATAATTTCTTTTCCACTGGTAGATTTTTCATGAGGACAACATCAATTACTGTTGATGTTGTTAGTTACTGTCGAGCTGACTATGACTCACAGTGACCCTGTGAACAACTGCCCTGAACCTACCCTATCATAAACCATCCTCATAATATGCTCGAGCCCCTTGTCACAGTCACTGTGTCAGTCCATCTTATAGGTTTAATTTCTCGATGTCACTTTGGCAATTGATCTGATCATACTGTTCTCTCCCAGCATTCCAAAGCCTGTGAGAACGGTACAAAATGGTTTAGACTCCCGAAGCAGATCCTAAACAACGACAAGAACAAGCCTCTGGTAAGTTATACCTGATGTCATCTTCAGTGACTGTACAAGTGCTAAGAACTCTGAGCCACAGACTCTGTCCTGTTCCTCTGCCTCCAGGGCATCCCCACAGACCTATGGGCTTGTTAGAAAACAGATCTCACTGTATTTATTCTCTAACGCATGAGTTTGCTTTTTCTTAGGTTTCTTTATTTGATTTAAAACAACAACAACAACACAAAACCCAAAATATAAAAGCAAACTTCATTGCTGTCAATTTTGAGCCAACTCAGACCTTCCCCTCCAGGGTTTTTCTAGGTCTGTAAATTACATGGAAGGATAGATATTACCTATCTTTCTCCCAAGGAGTTGCTGGTGGATTTGAACCACTAGAGAGGTGCTGCCTTTGGGATAACAGTGCAACTCTCTATGCCACCAGAGCACCTAAATTTATTTAAGCTTTTAAAATAAAATTTGGGGTTGTTTTAGTGATTCATTCATTCCACTTCTGTTAGCCCTGCTCCAGGGAGGTTCCAGCAGTGAGCAGCATTCCACCCATGACTTTGTGGAGCTGCCATTCTGAGAATTAGGCAGACAGACCGAAAGCAAGCAGGAATGCCAAGTCAAGTATGAGGAAGATAAATGCACTGAGAGGGATGATGGTGTTGTCATGTACAGCTGAGTAAGAACTGACTCATAGCTAACCCTTCAGCAGGTTTTCAGAGGCAGTAAATTCCATGGAATGAGACTGTCCATCTGTCACCCACGGAGCAGCTGATGAATTTGAACCTCATACCTTTGAGATTGCAGCACCTCTCACCACTAGGTCACCAGAAGACAGAGATAGTCAGACAAGGTGGGGTGGATGGATAGGTGGTGGTGACGGTTTAGGCCAGGCTTTCTCCAGGAGGGAGGTTTGAGTAAAGATGTGAAAGGAGTGAGGAAGCCCAAGGTGGGCCAGATGTGTGAGGTGCACACAGGGAGCTGAAGTCATGTGACAGGAGCAAGGATAACAGACAAGGAGATAAAGTAAAAAATTATCTTTCAGCCCTCCCTTCTTTGACCTCCTCCTCATTTTTCAGATGAGGAAACTGAGGCACAGAGATGCTAAATTGCCTGCCTGTCTTCCCTGGGAGCAGGGTTGTCAACACAAGATCAGCAGTCTCCGCCCAGCTTCTGACCCACCTCTCACGCACTGTGGACAGCTGATATTCTTAGATTTAAATCATATTACTTAAGTAATAATGACATTAAAATTTTTTGCACTTCCCCCTTCTTTTATGACTTTGGGAAAGTTGTGGCAGTTGAAATATTGGAGAGGGTAAAAATGATGTCTTGCCCATTTTTGGTCTTTAAAGTTTTGGGACAAGACAGGTGTAGGTAGATCAGTTCAACTGAATGTCTTCTACCCTCTTTTGAATCGGTCACAGCAGAGCCACGTCACATCAGAACTATGATGCCTTAAACTCCCAGAGGTCTCTTGGAACCCAGATTGAAAGCCGTTGGCTTGAGGTTAAAGAGAGGTGTCTCCTCACCTCAGCTCTTGTATCTTGGTCAACCCAGTGGTATGTTCACTGTGTGAGAAGGAGCCAGCAGCACATCTGTTGTTCTAGAAAGTGTACCATGACCTTATACTTGCCCTTCTCCTCCAAATTCAGCAAAAAGTTCAACTAGGTGGCTGCATGTTCCTCAATTATGTGACAGATCAGGTGGGCATCAGCCTCAACACCATACACCCAGAACATCCGCACTCTGCTTGGATGAAGAGTAGACAGACAGCTTGTGGCTTTGAGTAACTGCACAAAACAAACAAAGGGCAGGGTTCTGGTGCCCTGGATGAGTTGCAATCTATGTCTGGTTGTAATTCCCACTTTCCAAGTCAGGGAGCGCCCTGTTCCCAGCTATGTAGTATCTTTTTATCATTTTCTGTATCTAATGAATTTTATCTAATAGTTAACCTACTTACTTTTTTGGTGGTTTAAAAAAAAATCCATTAGCCCATCAGTTCTTCAATTTAGCTGTATGCTAATGTCGCCTGGGGAACTTCTAAAAATACTGGTGCCTGCAGCCTGCCCCAGATGCTAAGTAATTGGTCTGCATGCAACCAGAGCCCCCTGGAGATATTCATGCTTTATCAGAGTTGAGACTATTGATCCAGTCTCCCAACCTAGATAGCTAGCACAACTCATGAGAGAAAAATGTACACAGATATCAGATCACTGAATTGCATTCTCATGTGACTCATAGCAACCCCATGAACAAAAGATCTGAACCCTGTTCTTAACTATCATCATTTCTCTAATGTTCATAGAGATTCCAAAGGCATATGGTTTAGGAAGTCGATGCCAATCCTGTTTCCAAGCCTGTCTTAATTTGGGAGCTCCAAGAAACACTGTCTACCATGGGTAACCATTATGGCATTTGACACATCAGAACGGTGTTCAGTATTACAGCAACCCTGGGTTGTCTCAGTACAGCAGACTAACCAGTACTGTACCACGTAGAAGAATGCGCAACAATGAATGAATGGAAATGCAAGTTCTTGGTAAACTTTTCTTAAAATCTCAATAAAAAAAACTAATTTGAAAAAAAGAATATTCTACCCAGACCAATTAACACCAGGCCTGAGAGTCCCATCAACTTTTAAATACAAAGGCCCACCCATCAGATCCTGATTTACTTAAAGAAGAGTCTTTCAGCCAACAGCTGATTGTTAACTAAATCCAGGAAATTCAGGTGTCCAAATCAGTTCACACACATGATTGTGAATGGGGACGGTGGGGGGGGGGGGAAGACCAATATGTGCCTACTTTGAACTAAAAGTAATTTTCATGTAGCTTTATAAAATTGTCATTTGGAAGTATACTCTTGTGTTAGGTACTGACCATCTTTATTCTGAAACAGCCAAATATGGTTAAATGTAAAAGTGCTCATCAGTCCAGCTGTCCATGCAGAAGCCCTCACCTGGAAGGCAGCTTCTTGACGGATGTGACCCCAGGTGCTCAGCGTATGCATAGCTGCTGCCATCCACATTGCAGACTTCTCTTTCTCACTGGAATGTTGTTGTTGTTGTTGTTATGTGCCGTCGAGTCACTTGCGACTCATAGCGACCCTATGTACAACAGCCCTAAACTCCGCTCTGTCCTGTGCCAATCACACTGTCTCTGACACTCCCCTCCCGATTATCCCAGTCACTGAATCAATCCACCTCATAGAGGGCCTTTCTCTCCTGCGCCGTCCCTCCACCCTCCCAAGCATGGTGTCCTTCTCCAAGGACCGGTCTCTCCTCACAACATGTCCAAAGTATGTTAGACGGAGCCTCAGAATCCTTGCCTCCAAGGAGCTCACTGGAATAGTACTCTAAATACTGACAGAGAGAGATGACAGGGCATTATTCCTCTCTCCCTGCCTTACTTCTTTCCTTTCTAACTGCATTTTGAAACCATCTTGGTTTTCTAAGTGTTTTTTTTTTAAGGTTTACATAATTTACTGAGGGAAGCTGAATATAAAATTTAATAATAGTAGACCAAATGCTATATCAGGAAATGAGGGAGGCTTAATACAAGCTGAAGGTCACCCTGTGGCACTAAGGCATTCCCTAAGAGTCAACATTGTTCTTGGTTTGTATCAACTGAATCCCTCCCTCCTGAGATTAGCATAAAGAGGAACTTGGCCTTATCTGCAAAAGAATTCCCCATGATCCCTTGATTTTGTTTTGTACTTCCTTATGATTTTACTTTGTTTACCTTCCTAATGATTCTCAATAAATACGCAGAGAGGCCTGGCTTGAGGCCTTCAGTCATAGGAACTGTTGGCCCCCTGTTTTAAGTGTATTTTTAATCTATCTTGTTCACATTGTGGCTAAGTGAGTAAGTAGCTCTGCTTACAACTTTTAGGCAAACGGTTTGAATCCACCGTTGCTCTTTGGGTAAAAAAAGGACAGACAGTCTCCTTCCATCCAGTTTCCTGCCACTGAAAACCTGCTGGAAGGTCAGCTTTGAGTTGGTTCTGATTTCGAGGGCTGTGATTCAGTCTCTGGATAGGTGGCGGCAGTATTTTTTTAAAAAAGAAATGTTGTTGTAGAGCTAACACTACTCATGGTGACCCATGTGTCAGAGTAGAGCTGTTCTCCATAAGGTTTTTAAAGGCTGATATTTAAAGTTGTTTTATTATTACTTACATTCATAAATATTTTCCTGTATTATTAAAAGGTCATGTTCCTTTTACAACTGCAGTTGTGTCATGTTTATGGATATAATTGTTCTCATGCTGGTGTCACATCCATTCATTGCACATTTTGTTTTTCACATTTCCAAATTATTTTTACAAATCAGTTCTGACTTTTGAAGGATCTTGCATAGTTTCAGTTAGTACTTCTTAAGACATGTGAGCAGTAATGATGACTTGTAAGGAACTGCACTGCCAGCCCAGAGGCACACTGTTCAAATCCACCCACCGCTACATAGGAGACATATAGACAGTCTCCTCTTGTGCAATTAAGTGCCTCTGAAAACCTGCTGAAGGGTCAGCTATAAGCCTGCTCCCACTTGATGGCCATGAACAACAGTAAGCCTGCTCCCACTTGATGGCCATGAACAACAGTAAACAGGCTTTCAGTAGAGAGTAAAATTGTCAAGAAGAGTTAATTCTGATGAGCTCTGACCTCACTTCACCTATATGACCATCTTGTCCTTGTTTTTTACCTGGAATCCTCACAGGACCCAGAGACACAGTGCTTGATGCTGTCAGATGGGAGAGGCTCCGTCCATCCCAACCATTTCATCATCCTCCCTGCCGAAGGTGGGAATGCCATGGCGGCCATCAGCTTCACAGGCGCCTTGAGAATCCCAGTGAGTAAGCATGCCTGGGGACAGCTCTCAAAAGTGGCCTTTGTTGTGCTCAACTGAGGGTTGAGGACCGGTGTGGTGGGGAGAGAATCTTGCCTCTGTTGGCAATCAATCTTAAAAGGAATCCGAGATACTAACCATAAGCCAGGGTGTGGCAAACTGCTCCTCTGTGGAGTGGCTGCAGCAACATTTTCTTTGGCTTAATCTGTTCATCAACTCCTTGCTGATCAGCCCCACCCCTAGAGGCCCTCAGGGAGAGGCCTGTTGTGAGACCAGCACTGAGTACTGTTCTGTGGCCATATGTAAAGCACTTTCAAGTAAGCATGTCTGACTGACCACATGTGACGGCAGGGGAAAGGACGCCAAGGCCAAGAGAGAGGTAATCAGTGTCTGTGGAGAGAAACCCAAGGGCTTAGTTTACAAATAAATGGAAAAGATAAGTACAGGATACAATTTCTTATTACATTACGTTTTCCTTCCATTAAATCCATGGGTTACTTTGGCCAAAGATCTAAGAAGTTGGGCTGAGAGGGCCTTTAAACTGTGATCATCCCCATGATGACGCCCAGAGACCAGAGAGCCAAGAGCCACAGCAGGTGGATAGAGGCATCTCTGCTAATGGAGTGGACTGAGTGTGCAGGCCTTGCTCATTGGCCTGTGGCCCACACCCAGAAACATCTGGACCCTGGCCGTGGGTGACACCAAGAAGGGCAGATTTGGCTCTCTGGACAAGTCTGATCATTACTGCTGCCCTTTGGCGGAACCATGTAGACGTAGGAACCCCTTCGGGACCCTAGGGCTGAAGATCTAGATAGTACAACCCAGAATCACCCAGAATCTTAATATAGCATTCCACCCTGAGATCCTTGAGGAAATTCAGGACCTGGAAAACAAGTCATTAATTCGGCCCAGATGAACTGGGACTGCAGAGCAGGGTCCTGGGGCCACTTTGAGCCACCAGCTAACCCTTGAGAAAAAGTACTAGGGAGGGTGAGGTTTTAGAAATCACTAGGTTTTAATGCAGAGTTATTCCTAACACTATCTTCTTAGTAACAGCTAGCAACATTTCTATTGTAATTTAAATATTTTGTTGAAAGTAAGGTGCACACTAAAAAAAATGAAACGTTTCCCTGTGGAGCTGTCCAGAGAACAGGCTCTGGAGGCCTGACGACCCATACATGGCCACCAACTAAATATTTTGGTAATTACCCCAAACCTCTGTTTCCTCATTTCAGACTTAATACTCACCTGCATACTTGTTCTAAGGATTAAATGAAATAATGTAATTGCACTAAGCACTAGTACGCAGTGAATCACACGTATGCACGTCCACACTTACTCACACAGCCACCTCAGGCACGTACTCACATGCATACGTGCCCTACACACATACACATCCTGACCGGCATGTCAACTTGGAAAACGTAAGTTGTTTTTGCTTTAAAATAACACTAGGACTCTGAGCATGAATTTCCTCACCTGGTTTCAGTGGATGAACCTCCACACACACAGTGGGGGACAGGAGAGAGGAGAACCAAGGACTTTTGTGTGACGGGATTTCCAATTCACATTGCCCATGTGATGTATTTGTTATTTCACAAATGCACTCCTTAATGAAATAGACATAAAATGGATATGCTGTTTATGAAAAATGATCAGACATCTCAGAGTACCCAGCCCATGTCAGAGCCCCCACCTTCTATTAATAATCTGTTAATTTCTCTTTCTGTTGTTTCTCCAGTGTCGAGTGGTCTGTATTATTTGGGCAGGATGCACCAGCCTTACAGAATCATCCTGATGATTTGTCCTGTGCATTTCAGGGTCACTATTTAATTTGCAATAATTCCAGTTCCAGGGGGAAATGAAAGAGCCAGGGGGTATTCACTAACCACATCTCTCTCCATCAAACACATGCTCCGTGAGAAACCCCTCAGTAGCTGTTTTCAGAGCTGTGTGATGTGGGGGGACAACATCATGACAGATAGTCACATTCTATGGGTGAGTCTGTGCGGGTCAACTCCAAGTATTTTGCTTTCTGCTATTGCTCTGTGAGGCAGATGGTGTCCTCTCTTCCTGCCTGGAGCTAAAGATGCTATGAACAGGCTAGAGACATGGGATACTTTTTGAGAATGCTGCGTAGTTAAAGAAACTGCTGAGGATGCCTTTGCCGAGTACACATTGGCTTGCTTTCTCTTCCAGGGTGTAGTCGAGTTCTCTCTCTGTCTGCTGTTTGCCAAGTTGGTCAGCTACACTTTCCTGTTTTGGCTCCCACTATACATTACGAATGTGGGTGAGTACCTGCTGTTAGAAGCATGAATGTTAAGCTCTATGCAGTGACTAGGTACTGAATCCCCTTTATCTGCTGCTTCTATAAGTATGGAAAGAAAAAACCCCATACAGTGACTTGAGAGGCATCCTTCACATTGAACAATGTGATTGTTAGATATATATACACAAAAGAAGAATTGGGCTATGAGAGTTTTATTGCTATAATACTAGCTTTGTGGAATTGAAAGGGTTGAAATATCACGCTTACCTCTGGCCTCCAGTTCTATCAGATGCTTCATATTCTAGGGCAGCTTGCATTTACATTTGGACTCTGCCGGACTTTGGGAGGCAATGGCCAGGGAGCTGGGCGGGGGTGGGGGGGGGGTCTCTGTGGCTCTGAGGTAATAAGTCTTTAATGATTTGCCGTGGAAGTTGCTTCTTGGAGAAGAGTTCTAGTTTGTGGGAGGGCCGTGGTTTGTCTCATGTCTCTGAAACCCAGCAGAGGCTGACAATAGAGATTAAAACAGACCCTGTTAGGAGAATGCTGGGGTGCCCTCCCTTGTGTTGTGTGTGACCCCCAACAAGAAAGGAAAGAGGTGGGAATGGGCAGTCCTTCAGAGAAGAAGCTGACATGGATTAGTGTTGACAGCAAAGGATGGGGACTGTCGGGGAGTGCCTGAAGCCTCTGGCCCTGGGGATCAGGGCCACCAGGGGACATGAGGGTCATGGGGGAGATCCAGGCTCTGGCTGATGGGACAAGGAGGAGAGCAGGTGGGAGGGCTTGAAGAGGACAGACACACATGGAAGTTGAAGGACTGTCCCCTCAGTTCACTGGAGAACAAGGACAGAGGCTGAAGTGGTTGTATTGGTGACAGGGCTGTGTCGGTGGAAGCTGGCAGAGGCAGAAGGGCTGGAAGACGTGCCTCCCTGAGGTTCTGACGACCCCTCCCTTGTTACAGCGGTTGAGCTGCACCTGAGCTGTATTTGATGTAGACGTGGCAGCACCTGGTAGATGGGCTGGGTGCCTTCCTTCCTGCATCCCCCTGTCATTACACAAGGCATGCTATCATCAGGACAAAGGTCTCAAATTGTCTTGAATTGCTGTCACATCTAGTCTGAGTGATTGAAGAAAGCGAGTTCCCGTGTGTGCCAGAGCTTGATCAACCATTCCAAATGTTCCTTAGTCTCGTTCCTCCTTCACCAGTCAGCTGTAGTCACCTTCCATGTTCAGGCTGTGCAAAGCCCAGTGTGAGAACTGTGGGCCTCAGCTTCCTCATCTGTAATAGGAGACAGCACCAGTTCCTTGTAGGCAAAGTGTTACAGGAAACACTTGGAACACCACAGCTGCTGGAGGCTGTTTTCCCTGGTGCTTTTTCACAGGCTTCCCTCCTGTGAGGGATGAGCTCGTAGCATTGCAGGCAGGGCAGAGCTCAGATCTGTGTTCATAGGGCTGCTATAAGTCCGGCGACTCAGAAGCATCTAACAACAACATGTTGCTTCTAATGTTATGGTTACCACAGGGTGGCCCCAGAACACAAACTTGGGGTAGTAAATTAACTCAATGGTATAAACCCTTATGCATTTGTGAGAGTGTTTCATTTTCATCCCTTGAGTTTACACCTGTAGTGGACTGACTTTTTATTTATTTTTTTTTAAATAACACAAGTTATCTAATAATTACCTCAGGGTTTAAATCATGTGAGACAGGAGACTCTTGAGTGTGGATCTGAAACACTCTGACTTCCAGTGACACTGAAAAGAGGACCCTTCCCTTGATAACTGGATCCCATTGTTGCTTTCTAGATCACCTCGATGCGCAGAAAGCGGGCGAGCTCTCCACTTTGTTTGATGTGGGTGGAATCTTTGGTGAGTCCATTTCCGTTCGCTCCGCGTTGACACGTGATTTAACAATAATGCTGAGTCCCATTGGCCCAGGGTCTCTTGGGGTGTGATTACCCCTGAGAGCAGGTGTGTCCTCAGGTGTTAGCTCTTGTCACGGAGTGAATTTGCCCAGCAGTGCTGTGGCCATCAGTCAGGGAAGAGCCTCCTTCTCGTCCCCTTCCTCCAGGGCTCCGACTTTGAACTTGAACTAGCGCGCCCACAGAGACGGGAGTCTATGCACAGGGAGGTGATAGATGATGGTGAGGGTAGGGGATGGCCCAAGTCCATAGCCCTAAATGGCCCATGTGGTCTTTTGAGAAGAACCCTGCTGGGCTATTGCCATCTGACCTACAGCCAAGCAGGACTGGCAGTGGGTTAGGGGCTGCAGGATGGGGTTACCCAGTGGGTCCTGTATTCTGTATTCTCTTCAGCCCTGTGGGTCCTTCTTCTCTGTAGGTGGGATCCTGGCTGGCCTGGTCTCAGACCGCCTAGGGAAGAGGGCTTCCACCTGTGGAGTGATGCTGCTGCTCGCGGCCCCGACGGTAAGTGCACCTAGACATGAGCTGCCTGGGCCTTGTCTGAACTCAGGCTCCTTGACATGCCAGCACCACCCGGCCCAGCACCAAGACTGCCCTGTGAGGATAGCAGTTCTGGGCTGGTCCACGCTGGAGCTCCGGGTCTGGGAGACTCCCGTAAGACTATAAAGAAGAGCCTGGGAGTGAGCTGTCTTATTCTCTTTAAAGTGTTTGGGGTTAGATCACCCCAGCAGAGCCCTCCCCCTGGCCCAGGAGTGTCCTTCCAGAGCAATCTTGTGAAGGGCCCATTAAGCCTCCTGCTGGCTTTCAGGAAGGTCCACCCTCCTGACCCACTGCTGCCCAGTCCTTGCACCTTGCTGGACTCCAGCCTCTTGCATTCTTGACACCCAGCATGACTTCTGCCAAACCTTACTGTTCCTAGAATTTCCTGTTCCATTTCTCTTTGTTTTGGACCCAGTCTGTTCCTCAGGTGCCACCATGGCAGGCCCTTGGTCAAACGTGGCCTTTGCCTCTTACCAGTAAGCACAGTGCTGAGCTGCTGCCAACCCCTCACACCTGGTCCGTCAACATTTTTCAACTCTCAGGGACCTCACAGCCTCTGAGTTCTCTCCACCTTCTTTTCCTCCCTCATTTAAAGGCTCCTAATCTCTGTTGACCTAGTGGATAAGGTGTAGCACTGCCAAGACAAAGGCTGCTATTCAAATCCACCAGCTGCTCCGAGGGTCATTTATAGCCTCTGAAAAGCTGCTGAAGGGTCAGCTATGAGCCAATTCTGACTCCATGATATTGAGTTGTTTGTTATTTCTTAAAAATCCATTTTAGAGGGCCCTGGCGGCATGCTCCATCAAAAATTGTGCTGCTAACCCAAACGTGGTGTCTTTCTGCCAGTATGACTCTATCAGTGGCTCCTCGGGAGAAAGATGCTAGAAATATCTGACCCCAGAGGCCCAGGGGAGGATCAGCTGTATGTCAGTTTCAACTTGACAGCAATGTGCTAGAGCCTCCCACCCCCGAGCTCTCACATCTGCGCTTTCTTGGACTCCCACTGTTGCCTTTGTCTGGGCTCTAGCGTGTCTGAAAGCAGCCTCCTGGAAGCTTCCCATCAGCAGTCATTCTTCCTGCTGGCCCGTGTTGACTTCCTTGACCACGCGGCTCATTCGTGGCCCTGGTTTTGGGGTACTCATCGCTGTCTAGAATCTGCCTGGACTCCTCATGGTGCCCTGTGGGGTGTGCAGAGCCCGGCATCCCCCTCTGCTTACAGCAAATAAGCAGCTCTCGCAGACACCACAGCTGCTCTGCTGTGCTCCGTGCGGGCCTTCACCCCCTGCTACAGCCTCTTGCTCATTCCTTAGTATCCCACACTGGCCACCTCTTTCCTCTGGAAGTGTTGTTACCTTTCATCGGAACACTACCCGTGTAACTTTTGATGCCTGTGTTAGCGGGTGAATGTGAGCAGGTAACTTCATCTCACAGTGCCTCAGCTTCCTTGTCTGAAAAATGAGTGTGACAGTGTACTTACCTTGTGCCAATGCTGGCTAAGGTGGGGGGGGGGCCTGGCAAGCAGGATAAGTTCTTACCTTCCAAGACCTTGCACCAAAATGCTAGCAGATATCTTCGGACAATCTCGTTACTGCTTTTTGTAAACCATTGGGTTTTTTTTAATAAAGTGTTGTTTTCCCACTGTTTACAGCTCTACATATTCTCCACCATCAGTAAAATGGGTGTGGAAGCCACTATAGGTGAGTGAGTACAAGCAGTCTCTCTTCCTTTCTATAGATTGGTGAGATTAAGAAAAAAACCCAGGGGAGCTCTGGTGGCCTAGTGGCAAGAAGCTGCACTGCAATCCCAGAGAAACACGGTTCGAATCCACCAGATGCTCTGCCGGAGAAGGAGGCGCAATATCCTCCTGTACCAGTCAGATCTGATTTGACGGTACACGCACACAAAATAATTAAAAAAAAAAAAGAAAAAAACCCATAGAAGCATTCAACGAATATAACATAAACATAGAATGCATCTCAAATAGTCCCCAGCCCCTCCTCTCAGGTGGGGCCACCTCAGGAGAGAAGTCTCTGGGGATACTTACCTGGTCGTCGGGTATAAGACCTGACTGCCCACAGACTTAAGAGCATACATGGGGTGCAGGGACATGGACTGGAGCAAGGGTGTGTCTGGGTACACTCTGAAGGTCACCTCTGGCAGAGAAGGGTTATAAAGAGAAGACTGGTAGTTCTCCTCAGGGGTCCTCCCTCCCCTCCTGTGTCTCCCCAGCTAGCCGTGCCTCACCCGTGGCCTCCAAGTGAGCTTGCCTGAGTCTCTGGCAGCCTGGGCAGCAATTGCAGGTCCCAAGCTGGCTCTTAGACTCTAGCAAGTGCAGGGCTCCGGGCCATGGCCTCCCCACCCGCCCATCTCCTATCAACATTCTGGCTGTCCTGCCTCCATTCTGGGAGCAGTTATATAAGAGTAAGGGACTATTTTTAACTTCCTGCCAGCAGTGTTGTCAAATTAGGCTTCTGACACGTGGTCAACATGTTTTTTTCTCCTAATAAGCTAATGGTGGGAATTGGAAGGGAGGAGCTGTGTGCGAGGACACCTTAAGCAGGCAGCTCCCCTCTGTGCCAGGAGGTCATGAAGTTTTCACTAAGTTTCCCTGTCCCAGAAACATCGGCACAAAGTATATGAGTGCAGAGGATGGTGTGGGAAAGGGGCCACACTTTCTAAACTAGGCCTGCCAGTCAGTGTGACTGCTGGGATTATGAGTCCCTTCGGAGGCTGCCACCAGCCACTGTCAAGACGAGAGGAAGGCAGAAGAAGCTATGGCCGGGCAGCCTGGGTCCCTCTCATGGAGCCGCCTCCTCTCAGCATGCAGACAGCTGCTGCCCACAAGAGACTAGTCGGCTGGTTGCAATCTGGAGAGAAAGCCCAAGTCCTTAAGAAAAGATGACTGACTTACCAATGTGTTCTGTAGACAGGCTTCTGAGGAGAACGTTATGATAAATGCAGGTTTTCTGTTCACCCCAGGGGAGGTAGCTTACTGCCTTGTGCAGCAGCTTGCCCGTGGTTAGACACAGGTCAGGTGTGCGGATGCATCACACAGTAGTTGGCCATGTGCCCAGAGACTTTCTGAGAACTTGCCACTCTCCCAGAGCGAACTTTTCTGTTGTCTGAATCCTTCTTCTGGTTTCCACAGCGATGCTGCTGCTCAGCGGGGTGCTGGTGAGTGGACCGTACGCACTGATCACCACCGCCGTCTCTGCTGACCTGGTGAGTGGGCTGTGTGTCCCAGCGTGAGCTGTGACATGGTCACATGCTCCCCTCGTCCCCTCTGTTGCCATGGTGTTCAGTATTAGTAACTCCAATCCAAACTTAATGCCTTTGAATTGATTCTGACTCATAGCAGCTCCCCTGTGGGTTTCCCACGCTGTAAATCTAGGCAGGAGGTGATAGCCCATCTTTTTCCCAAGGAGTCACTGGCGGAATTGAACCACCAGACTCAACCTTTTGGTTAGTAGTAGAGCACACTATAGACTATTCCACCAGAGCCACGTGGCATTAGCAAAATACTGTTTATAGGCATCTCCTTTGATATATAGCCTGTATCTATGCTATGAAGAGATTACTGAAACAAATAAGGGAAGACAGCAAGTTGTGTTCTGCAGCTGTGTAGGTGAGATGAAGTGCTTCATCTGAGGCACCACAGGCAGGATCTGGCCCTGGGTTTGAAGCTGGCAGGGGGGCTTGGTCCTTTGTGCTATCTGTGTTAACACATGTGGTCTAGCTCAGCACTAGAGATTGATGACCTTCATGACAGCAGCAAAGCAAGTTTGGCCCCTCTCCCTGCATTCTACCTCCTCATGGTGCCTGCCCTCTGCCCTGTGTTGGACCCTCACTTGGTCTGTAGACACATGGAGTCCTTGCCGAGGAAGGCCACAGATTGGGGAAGATGTGGTCAAGGTGGTGAATGCTCGAGGGCCAGAGCCAGCCAGTGCTTTGGGATCCAAAGTAACCACTGACTAGTTCTTCTGAAGGTAAAAAGAACAGAGGGAGTTGTCTTGATAGGGTGGCATTTACATTGGTTATAAAGACTCCATTTCAAGGTGGGGGGGAGGTAGGGATACTCTCATCCCTATAGTATAAAAGACAGACATTGCTGTGTTGATCACAGGTCAACATCAACTATGATAAGTCGTCTTGAGAATATACACCTTGTTACAATATGGCGAAAAGGGTGTACTACTTCTGTGGTCCTCCTCCCCAAACCCATAACTCCAGGATAATTATGAGGAAGACATTAGTCAAGTCCTATTTGAGGGAATCAATGCCTTTGAATTGTGGTGCTCGAGAAGAGTATTGAATGGGACTGCCAAGAGAACAAATAGTTCTGTCCTGGAGACACACTTACCATCTTACACACTTCAGGCATGTTGCCAGGAGGGACCAGTCCTTGGAGGACATCATGCTTGGAAGGATAGAGGAACAGCATAGGAGTGGAAGATCCTGGGTGAGATGGATTGACATAGTAACTGAGGTCATGGGGTTAGGTGTGTTGGAGATAGTGAAACTAGCTCAGGACAGGACAGAGCTCAGAGCTTTGAGTATAGGTTCATTATAAGTTGCAGGCTATTTGAAGACACATAACCACAACAATTATCCTCAAAAAGAAGAAAAGTCTGAGACTCTGTGATAGATAAAAGCAAACTAAGGCATCCTGGCTACTAAATATAATGTAGTGTCCTGAGTGGGTCTTAGTACAGAAAGAGGACAGAAAAGAGAAACTAAAGAATAGTTTGTCAGTGTTAGTTTATTAATTTCAACAAATGTAGAAAAGCAATGTATAAAAACAGCATGTACAGGAACTCCATACTATCTTTGCACATTTCTTAGAAATAAAAAAACCTACTCAAAATGCAAAGTTACACCTAAAGTAGTTTTGTTGCCTCCTGGGCGGAGGCAGGGACCCCGTGGCCAGTGGTTTGGTACTTGAGTACGCCCCCATACTTGAGGTCTCTCTTCACACCAGACTGCTGGCACCAGGGCCCCCCACTCCCCTTCTCTAAAATCCCTTCGAGTGTCATAGCCCAGATCAAGATCACCAGGTTTGAGAAACCCATTCATTGTCCTGCTCAAAATCATAGCAGCCTGGCTCCTGCAGTTCTCCTGCACCGGTCCCCATGGCCACTCTCCTCTGGGGTTACAGATAGGTCACCCGGCCCAAGAAACTCAACCCTATTCAAAGCAACAGAAGGCTCTTGGGCACTGTCCTGATTTATTTCATTCCTGAGAGAACCAAAAGCTGACAGGCGAGAGGAAAGCAGCCCAGTGGGGGGGGGGAGGGGGGGAGTTCAACTTCTCCCATCTCTTTTCTCCCTCCCACCTCATTGACCCAGAGCTACAGGTCCAGCCTTGCCTTGGCCATCAGAGTGTTTGGAATGTACCTAAAAATGCCTTTACAACGTGTATATGTGAGTGTGTATATACTGGTGTCTACATGGGATAGAAAATTCCAGAAGGATAAAGTAACAGGTTGACCCTCACAGGATTAGAGAGTGGAGAAAGGACTGAGGCTTATTTTTTATAGGCTACATAAAGGTAAAGTTTTGTATACATGTTCTTTTCCTTAGTTTATATTGTGTGTGCGTGCACATTCATGCACACATGCGCCCCCAAGAGAGTGTTTGTGTTTCCAACTTCATTTTTAGAGGGTTAGTATTCTGTGCCCTATTTTTCCTGATTTGTCTTTTTCTTTAGTTTGGTGGCGGTGGTGGTGGTGGCTGACTTTTTAAAACCTGGAGCCCCAGTTTGTCTGGTAGGCCTTGTGCTCCTGTGATGGTCTTGGGGGCTCTTTCCTCGTACCCCCACATTCCTGGTGTTGCTGTTTATGTCGCTGAGTTATAGATAGGGCAGAGTTACCCAGCCTGTCACAACTCCAGAAGTCAGCAGCAGATACATAGAGGGGAATGCGAATGTCAGGGTGACAGATGCCATCTCTAGTGATGAATATTATTGTGCTCACTTACTTGTTCTTTATTTGAAGAAAATTCAAAGAATTTCACTAACTATAATACACTAGATCTTTCTAATAGGTTGGGTTTTTTTTTTAGTGAAGATCACATTACAAGTAAAAACTATTAAAAAAGGTAAACTATGTCTTTACCTTTTCTTTGGTGCCCAAGTGGGTAAGGAGTTGCACTGTCCACCTAAAGATAAGCAGTTTGAATCCACCAACTGCGTCAAGAGAGAAAAACGGACATTCTCTTCCTGTGTGAGTTAGAGCCTCTGAAAACCCATCGGAAGTTCAGCTATGAGTCAGTTCTGACTCGACAGCAATGAGTCGAAGTTACTTTGGGGTAGTGTTTACATTTTTTAATGGGACTATTCCATGACCAACTTGTTTTAAAGTTATTTCAGTAAGTTGTCATATGAAAGGCAGAAGTGTATTCCCCAGCTCTGACGCTGCTGAGATAGATTTCATGGTGATTTTATTCTCTTCTAGGGGACACATAAGAGTCTGAAAGGAAACGCCCATGCCCTCGCCACCGTGACCGCCATCATCGATGGAACTGGGTCTGTAGGTATGTGGAGAGTTCTAGTTCTAAGACTGTGACTGTAGTTCCAGGAAACCACATCGTCCCTTCCTCACAAGCAGTCATCCAGGGTTCCGACTGCCTTGGTAATAGTGTGATTCACCAACCTTCTTAAAATATGAGCAAAGGTTTTCTATAAATCTGAACTGACTCATCAAAAAAAAAAAATGAGCAAAGCAAAGTGTCAGAAGCCCAGGGGATGTCAGTATATCCCCGGCTTGACTGAGGGGTTCAGAAGAGGTACATGGAGTTCTGATTGGAGCTGGTTTTCTTCAGCTTGTGAGAGCTTGTGCCAGGTTTCAGTCTAAACAACAGATTGGCAAATTACATTCCATGCGCTAAATTTAGCCTATTTCAAGGACAGAGTCTTACTTAAATCGCAATTACAGGAAAACTAATGGTCTGAAAGCATGTGAGATGCTGAATGGTACTGGTGATTAAGGTTCTTGAAGAGCATCCAAGGTAGCATCTTCTGGAATGAAGAAAGATGACAAAATAAGCAACTCATCCCATTGTATAAAACAAAATCCAAGTCTGTTCTCATCAGCAAGCTAGTGCAGGTGACCTCCAGGTCCTTGTCCCCAGTCTGTGGAGTCCGAGCGAGCTGGGCCTTCCCTGCCGAGATGGCGAGGACTTCCTGGGTTAGAGCCTCACATCTGTCAGCGTCCTCGGCTGTCTCCTCTGTGTGCAGGAGATGAAGCCTGGGGAGATCAACTCAGGTGGACTCTGAGATTGAAACTGGCATTGCTCCTGCTGTTCCAGACTCCAGACCCGGTGAGAAGAGTGAGGGGCAAGGACGTTTGGGGAGCGGCCTGCTTACACCCTTACAGTGGTGAAATATGTGCCTGCCTGGTAGAAGGCGGTGCAAACGTGTCACATGTGAATTGGCAGAAGCACAGAGATCCCGCGTGAGGACTCAGGACTGCTGTTGTGCTCCACTGTAGGAAAGTTGAGGTTTCTCCGGCTGGCCCCACAGTTTTGTGCTCACTGTAGGGAGAATGCCCACCAGATGTTTCTCTGACTAAGGTGGAATCTGAAGACTTTTCCATCACTTTAGAGTGTAGAGTCCCTCCTCACTCTGCAGCCCCTTGGCCTTCCTGCTGCTCCCCCAAACCCCAGACACGATGCCGTGCAGGCTCTCTGTACGTACTGTGCCCCAAACCTGAGACACTCTTTGATCCGGTAGTCTCAGACCTTGCTCTTCTGTGTCACTGAAGCCCTGGCTTCTCAGTTAGACCATCCCAGGCCCCCTGATTTAGATTCTGTGAATCCCTCCTCATCCCTCCTCAAGGCCTGTCTTCTCAGTCTGTT
Source organism: Elephantulus edwardii (assembly GCF_000299155.1). Classification (NCBI taxonomy): domain Eukaryota; kingdom Metazoa; phylum Chordata; class Mammalia; order Macroscelidea; family Macroscelididae; genus Elephantulus; species Elephantulus edwardii. The sequence goes on from NW_006399883.1 coordinate 6,909,365, forward strand.
TTTAGTTCCTTCCCAAATAGTTTTTTTTTTGCTAAGTTTTCGTCTTGCCTGCCCATGCTTAAATAGAAGTTCTATAAAGATAAGAATTCTGTGTGATTTGCTTTCTGCTGTATTCCTGCTGCTGAAACCGTGTCTGGAACATAGTTATGATTACTCACCATGAAGTTGGCTTCAGCTCATGTCAACCTTATGTATAACAGATCAAGGTGACTCCCTGTCCTGTACCATCTCCATCTTCCTTGGTATGTTTGAGTCCATTGTGTGGCTACTGTGTTTACCCACCTCATGGAGTGGTTCTCTCATTTTTGTTACCCCTCTACCAAAAATGATGGCCGTTTCTAGACATTAATCTTTCCTGATTGTTGTTGTTGTTGTTGTTGTTAAGTGCTGCAGAGTCGTAGGTGACTCATAGTGACCCTATGAAAGAAAGACCTGAATGCTTGTGTAACTTTCATCCTCTCTCCGGGTTCATAGGGTTTCTGGGGGCAAGTTATTTCAGAAGTAGATGCCACTCCTGCTTCCAAGCTTATTTCAACCAGGGAGCTCCACCAAACACTGTCCACCATGGGTCACCATTATCACATTTGACACATCAGTGTCACAGTGTTCAGCTTCACAGCAACCACGAGTTACCTCTGTATAGCAAGTGGACACACTAGAGCTATACGGCCTAGAAAAACATTTGATTGAAAACAGGCCTGAGGGCCATGGATTAGAGTCACCCACCTTTGGCTTGGTAGCATCACTTTCTCTCTGCTAGGCTAACTGATCTCTCTCTAACTTTCCTGATTATGTGTCAAACAAAAAAAAAAGAGCCAAAGTCTCACTTTCTCTGCGTCATAAAAGAATTCCGCTTGTATTTCTTCTAAGACCAATTTGTTCATTCTTCTAGCAGGACACATTTCAGTCAGTACCCTTCATCACCGCCACAGCTCAAAGACATCCTTTCTTCTTCTGTCTTCCCTTTCTTCATTGCTCAGCTTTCACATGCATATGAGGCGATTAAAGATACCATGTCTTGGGTCAAGCACAACTTAGTCACCAAATGAAATCTCTGCTTTTTAAAATTTTAAAGAGTTCTCGAAGCATATTTGCTCAATGCAATATGTGGTTTGATTTCTTCCACTTCCACAGCAGAATGAAATTCTTAGCACTTTTAGCTTTTCCTCCACTTATCATTTTGTTTATTAGCCCAATTGTCGGTTTTAATTTTCTTTGTGTATTGCTATAATCCTTATTACAGGCTGTGGCCTTTGACCTTCATCAGTAAATACTTCAATTCATCTTTGTTTTTGGCTGACAAGGTATCATGTGCATATTTCAAGTAGTTCTTTCAACAGTCCAGCTTCACAGAAACTCAGCAAACAGATTGACCAAGTAAGGTAAACATAGTGGGTACAACAGTCAATAAATGATTGTTAATTCATTGACTGGCTGATATAAATCACAGAGAAATGCGGATGGGGCCAGGCTGCTGTTCCCTGGGGCAGGGCCCACTGTTTCTGGGTCACAGTAACCTGAAGCTCCTGCTGCCGTTTCCAGAGAACCCGGAAGCTTGCCTCACATGAGAGACTCTGCCTGTTCCAGAATGACTGAGCAAGCTCCCAGTAAAGGCTGCTCCTGTATTTCAGAAGGAAGTCCATAGTTGTTCAGAAGGTTGGACTTTGGCTTCTGGCTTCACCACAGTCTTGCCAGCCCTCTTTTTTGTCCTCAGGGCTGGTTCCCTCATTTTGTTGGATCCAGAGATGGCCTTGAATTGTGAATGGTTTTGGTGGCCAGCAACCATCTGATATTTCAAGATGGACGGTTCTTTTATGAGGACTCCCTGGAGCGTGGGGTTGTGTCTAAGACAAGGGATGAAGACAGGCCAGCTCTGCATCTCGTGATGGATCTCAGCATGGGGCTCCCTGTGCAGAGCTCTCCCATGAACCCTGGTGCAGGCAGCACCCCAGACACGCTGTGTAGTCTCTCTGACACACTCACTGGGTGTCAGGAGACTCCTGGGTTGAGTGAGGTTCTAATTAGCCATGTGACTTTGAACAACCTTCTCTCTGCCTTCTGCCAACAGAGGTCTTTGTGAATCAGTCCAACTCCCACTGTGAAACTCTTTTTGGAAAGCTAATTTGGAACTCAGCTGGCAGCCCTGATTGCTATTTTAAAGTAGAAGATGGGAATAAAAAGAGAGAGGGAAATTATGAATTAGGTGAAAAGCACATTTTTCTTGATACTGTTCTCAAAATGACATGGAAGCACAAGTCCATGGCTAAGGGTGAAGGCCTTGCATCTGTAAACGGAGAGAGGCCTACTGCTCCCTGAGCTGTGGCAGAGGGCACCTGAGCACATATATAAGTAGCTTTTTAAGCCACACAGAGCCATAGCAGGGGGCAAATGGTGCCTTCTCTGACTTTTCCATTAATCTGCACAAAATACCTTCCTGAAGCTGTGATACTCACCTTGACTTCTGCAGCACTTATAGTCCGAGTTCCGATTAGGAGGACTGACTGAGAGCTGCCTGCCCGCTGCTGCCCACTCTGCTGCCTGAGTGCACAGAGGGCTGAGTAATGATCGCCATGGAAACGGCACTGAGCTCCGGTCATTCATTCTTTCCAGAAACGCTATCCAGTGGGACAAAAGCAAAGAGACGTGCAAGTGGAAATGCACTTAATTTCAGAAAAAGAGTAAAAATTCTATTCCCAAGAGGGTTTGTCCCAAGGTATTAGGTGCTGTAAAACCCTATTAGCTGGTTGTAGAGGAAGCAAAGCTTAACTAGTTGTCAATAAAGAGTGCTTTCTTCAAAATCACAGAAGTGCCTTATGGTTCCATGGCATACTTTTATCTGTTTGATGCATTATTGTGCTTAGAAATGCGTCGAAGTGTGATACAAAACTTACCACTTCTATATGGGTTTGTTATTTTTTTTTTATACATATGAAACAATTGAAAATATCATGGCTTGAGTCAGGAATACTTTGGTCTTTAAGGTGATACTACATTTTTCTTTGTATAGTCGAGTTTCCTGAATGATTTGATCAGCACACAGATTGACTTGCTAGGACTGAAAGATAAAACCTTGACACACATCTTTCCTGATTTTAAATCATTCAGCGTTTCCTTGTTTTGTTTGGATAACTGCTTTTGATCTATGCATAGGTTTCACATGGGTATGCTTAAGTGTTCTGGGATTCTCATTATTCTCAATCTTATCCATCTATATGTTTTATGAATAGAAATGAAATGAAATTGGATCATTTTAATTTTTATTTTGCCTAAAGTAAAACCTACATGTAACTTTAGAAGTCATACAGTTTTACAGGCTTATTCTAGTGAAAATAACACTCCCCTGTCCCACACTTGTTAGCCCTATTCTTTCTACAAAGAGTTAAACACTTTCTTCTTCTGTTATTATGGATGTGGTGTTGTTAAGTGCCGCTGACTCAAGTACAACTCATAGCTACCCTGTGAACAACAGATCTGAACCCTGTCCTATCTTGTGCCATCATCACAATCTCTGACACAGTTGAGCTCATTTGCTGCAGTCACTGTGTCAATCCATCTGGTTGAGGGTCTTTTGCAGCTGTTTCTCCCCATTTTGATTGACTTCAAATCTCGGCTTTACCTCTAATACTATAACTATCTGTGTTCCACTGTTACTCGTAGGGTTTTTAGAGGCCTGCTACTTAAGAAGTGGATGGCCAATCGTGTTTTAGTCTGTCTTAATCTGGGAGCTTCACTGAAACCTGTCTTCAGGGGTGACCCCCATGGCACCTGTCACACTGGTGGCATAGCTTTCAGCATCACAACAAACCTCATGTTACCTTAGTACAGTGAACTGACAGACAAGTGCTTTATTAATAAGAACAATTCATTCCTCCAGTATAACAAACTGATAGTGCTATACATTTAATAATAAGTCAGGCATTAGAATATCATGCTGCTAGAACTAGTGAAAGCCTGTGGTGTAGCAGAGTGTGCTGTCAGGTGGATATTGAAGTGTTTTGGTTAAGACTCATAGTTATTGTTCAGTGCTATCGAGTTGATAACAGTACATTGAAACCTTGTCTGATCCTGTCCCTTAATTATATAATTAGTGACTACATACTTTGGATATGTTATAAGGAGAGAGAGGTCCTTGGAGAAGGACATCATGCTTGGGAGGGTAGAGGGACAGCACAGGAGGGGAAGACTCTCTATGAGGTGGATTGATTCAGTGACTGGGGAAATGGGGATGGGTGTGTCAGAGGCAATGCAATTGGCACAGGATAGAGCAGGGTTTAGGGCTGTTGTACATAGGGTCACTATGAGTCGCAAACGACTCGACGACACATAACAACAACATATAATAATAAATAATATCATTACAATAATAATTAAAATAAATATACCAGTATATAATAACAAAAATTATTACTTAATCATTACAAACCATGATTGGGGGGCGGGTTGCCACCATGGGGTAACATCCTGGATGTGGGTATTACCATCACAGCAAAGTGTCAACATGCCTGAAGACTCAAAGGGGTGGTGTGATTAAAAAAGCCTGACTGCTAGGTCAAAGGTGCCCTAAAACAGAGGCCCAACCACCCTTGGGGTGGTGTGATAAAAAAAATGGTATTACTGACAAAGTTAAATGTTTCTCAGTTCTTGAATCCCCCTCCCCCCCACACACACACATTATCTATTGCCTTTCAATGAAAGAAAGTGGAGACTGAGCTCTTCCGTAACCTTCCTTCCTCTCATCATCAATAATATTGTCTACTTCTGAGCCAAGAAACAAACTTTATTTATCTTCTAATAGACACATTTTCATTCTTTCATTTGCTTTGGTGTGTCACAGCTGTTTTCCTCCTCTGTGTCAACATTAGACTTCTTCCCCAATGTTCTTTCCCCTTCCTATGGGGGACCTCTGTGACCACTGCTGCATGGCACTCTTCCAGACCTTGCTTTCACTACTAGCTTCCAAATCTCTTTTCTACACTGGACCCTTGTTTGCTGGGTCCCATGTTTACTCTTCTTCTATAGTGGATTGCATCTTCTAGAAGCTTCTTCTGTAGTGATTCACAGCTCAACAACAACTTATTGCTGTCAAGTTAGAGCTGACTCATGACCCTTCAGCAGGTTTTCTGAGGCTGTAAATCACAGAGAAGGTGATTGCCCATCTTTCTCCCATGAAGCAGCTGGTGAATTTGAACCCCCTGTCTTTGAGTTGGCAGTGCAACTCACTAGACCATCAGAGCCTGTTCACAGGAGATAAATTTTGAGAGCCTATAAGTTTGTGGTTTCTGCACTCTATTCTCTCACCTGATGGACAGTTTGTCCCGATATAGGATTATAGAGGGAAAATCTCCTTCCTTTGAATTCTAATGGCTTCCGACTTCCATTGCTACCATCGAGAATTCCATTGTTATTCTCAGCCCTGGTCTTTATTGATGATGTCTTGATGGCCGTCATGTAAGGGAAATTTTTGGGATTGTGTTTGATGTGTGTTTCTGGAGTTTCCTCCCCGCAAACAGGTGTCAGTTGAAATTTGACCAAGGGTGGAGGCCTGCTTAATGGTCTGTCTTTAAAATCTAAGAATGAATATTCTTTAAGTGATAGAGCAATTGTTTGTCTCTTTTCTCTGAATAACTTGGAGTTTCTGTGATGCTGAACACTGTGCCAGAGTCATGTCAATTACCATAATGATTACCCATCATGTGCAATGTTTGGATGTTTGGAGGAGCTTCCAGATTGATTCAGGTTGGGAAGCAGGACTGGCACCCACTTCCTAAACTCCATGCCTTTGGAAACTCTATAAACTCTATAAATGTGCAGACATGATGTTAGTTATAGAACAGATTTCAAGTCTTTTGTGCAAGGGTCGCTGAGCCTTATTCGACTTGGTGACACTTAACCACTGCTAAATGAGACTAGTTATATCTGGAGGTACTTTCTTCCACTTTGTACATCACTTTTTGTCAATGTTCTGTATGAAGTAACCTAGGTTTGCTGTGATGCTGAACCTTATACCATTGGGGTATCAAATACCCTAATAGTTTCCCAGTGTGGACAGTGTTTGGTGGAGCTCCCAGTTGAAAAACTGGTTTGGAAGTAGGAGTGACATCCACTTCCTAAACCATCTGGAAACTCTTAAGAACTTGGAGAAACGGTGATAATTATGGAAAGGCATTAGGTCTTTTGTTCATAGAGTCCCTGTGAGTCGTACTTAACTCGATGACAATCAACAACAGCAATCTCTTCTTAGAAATCATTTGGCATCGTTTGTTTATCCCTGGCGCCTTTGACTCATTTGTGTTTTGAGAACATGGTTCTACAGTCTACAAAGACATACCTCTAATTTCTGGGAAATGTATTGTTTCTGTACTATGTTTTCCCTGCCATCTTTTGTGTTTTCTTTCTGGGATACTTATCACTGAAGTGCTAGACTTCCTTGGTTAATCCTTTCATTTTTTTCCTCCCATCTTCCTGTCCATCTCTGTTCTCTTATTTCCTCAGAGAATTGTGTGATTTTGTTTTCCAATCTTTGTATTGAACTTTTTATTTCAGTCTTCATATTTTCTAAAGTTCATTAGATTTTTTTTTCTGCTCTTTTAGTGCATCTCATTATTATGTCTTAGATACAGTGTACGTTGAGTCATATGAAATACCAATATTAGACTGGTCTTCCATTTCAGAAATGGAAGTTTCATATGATTTAATCTGATTTTCTACAGTGTCTCTGAGGATATAATTCCTTAAAATTTTCTTCTCTCTGATTAGATTTGCTGCTCTCCTTCCTCACCACCTCTTCTCTTAGTTTATTTGTTTTCATATTAGGACTTTCCTGAGGCATAAGGTAAATCTTGGTCAACTGTCATATTTTCATATTTAAAGGTGAAACACTAAGCATGTATTAAAAGTTCTTTCTGCATGGGAGGATATGTTACTCACTGGTCATCACGGTGGTGGTATTTGGAATCTGAGATCAAGAGAAGACGCCTGTGCTTTCCTGAGGATGTGCTCCTCCCATCCCCAGCAACCTCCTCATCGTGGGAGAGAGAGTACATGGTACATGCAGAGAGCTTTTCCTGGCTATCTCTGTACTCAGTCAGGCATTTCACATCTGCCCTGTATTGAACTTAGTATGCACGAGGTCACATTAAAGGGAAGGAGGGGAAAATGGAGAGGCAGCTATAGCGGCAGACACAGTTGGCTTGGAGGCATTGCATATGTAAAAGTCCAAGTTCTATTAGGATTTACTGCCTGTGAAATTGAATTCTGTATACAGGTTGGATTCTTATGATGACACGTGGAAATGAAGAGGAAATCCTAAAAAAAAAAAAAAAAGAGTTTACTCAGTTTCTCTAAACCTAACTGGTTTAATAAATAAAGGATTTATGTCTACTCTCCATAAAGACGGCTAAGCAATCAGCAGTTTGAAAGAGAATGAAAAAAATGTAGAGAAGTTGACGATATCCACTGTCCTCAGAAATGAAAAGACATCCAATTGTCAACAAAGTGATAAATCAGAAGAGGGCTACAAAGACAAAAATGCATTCTTATCAACTGGTAATTGTAGATAACTTGATTGAAAAAAATGAATCTTTTGACTTCTAATGAAAGACTAAGGTGCACCTGATGCAAGCCTTGGTATTTCACATTACTTTCTATGTATGCCTCTGAAAGTTGGACAATGAGTCAGGGAGACTGAAGATGGATCGGTGCTGGTGAACTCTGTTGTTAGCGTCCTGGATATCCCGCGGAATGCCAAAAGAGCAAACAAGTCCGCCTTGGAGGAAGTGTGACAAAGGTGCTCCTTAACGGCTGGCAGGCGAAGCTTCATCTCACATATTATGGCATGTTGTCAAAGGGGCTCAGTACGTGGGAAAAGACACCAAGTTAAGAAAGGTGGAGCATCAGAGAAAGAGAGGAAGATCCTCAAAAGGATGGATTGACATATGACCACAGTGGGTTTGAGCGTATCAAAGATTGTGAGGATGGCACCAGGTAAGTCAAGGGTCAGATCAAGGTTCAGTCAGTCTTTCACACGGCTGCTGTGCGTTTTAGGTGACTCAGTGACATCTGATAATAACCTGATGACATCCAATAATAAAAGGGCCTGCTAGTCCATTTTCTTTTATGAGGTTCAGATTGAGGTGATCACTAGATTAATGAGTTTGAGTAGGAAAACCTGAGAAGTGAGAAGTAAAAGAAACATCTGAGGGACTCAGCGAACATCCCCCTTTTTCTGCCAAGACTTTCCCCAGTCTTCTCTTCCCCATCTGCCACGTGTTTGGGCAACTCTGGCTCTGAGCCGAGTCCCTACACCACCTTTCTTTGAGAATACTTTAATAGAGGAGGGAAAACTGGAACTTATGTCCAAAGGCATGTGCCTCTTTTTGTGGACTGATAATTTTAAAAATTCAACTTATGATCCATTTCATGATGTCTGGGAGGTATAGAGATCAACACTTATCAGTAGTCTACCGTGTTTGTCTGAAAGTTCTTCTGAGGCACACATGCACACACATATTATAAAAGTAATTAAGTACTTTGGTAAAATTCTGAAAAACCCAGAATGTATAAATTATGAAGGCTCTAATAATCTTATGCCTTAGAAATTAAACCTCAGTTAATAATTTGGTATAGAAATTCTTCCTTCACACGTATTATTACACATCTGCCAAACCAAAAAACCATCTACAAATACATTATCATTTAAGCAAACCTTATGAGGGGAAAAAAATAACCAAACCACTGCAATGAACATTCTTATTAGCTACTTTTGAGGGATTCCCCCCCCCAGAGTATTTTGTTTCTTCTAGTTTTAGTTATTAAAAAGTTAGTCAGATATAATTTCAGACTTCTAACAGGGTTAAGACAGTACAAAGAATTCAGAAAATTCATTGTACAAAGTATTCATATTCTTCTCTTCTTCTTTCATCCTCACTTTGTTCTTTCCCTCTTCCTCCTATATATTCTCTCTCTCTTTCTGTCTCTCTCTCATCATAATTTATCAAAGTTCATAGAGTTTCCGGAGGCATGTTGTTTAGGAAGTGGATGCCACTCTTGCATCCAAAACAATATTAATAACACACTCAATATGAAAACATACACAAATTTTGGAGACTATCTCTTAATAATAAATTTATTCCTTTATAATAATTTGTTAAGGAATTGAAATAGATCAAAAGAGTGAATAGTTTAATGTCATTCATTGAATCTCTTTTTGATTTAGTCCAGAAAATATTTGTAGATTTGGTTGCAGAATAGGGTTGAACTAATTATAACCCTGACTAATACCAAGCAGTTTTACTCCTTTTAACCCCTAGAATCTGATAGTTGAGAATGGAACTTAACGTTTTCTTTCCTTAAAAGTTATATGTTTAGCATCTTTTAGGTCTTTGCTGGGGTTGGATACTTTAAACACCATGTGCTGTATTTTCCTTTGACACCACATATGTCCATTTACCACATTTTAGGAGCAGCCTTAGGACCTTTGCTGGCTGGGCTCATATCCCCCTCTGGATGGAACAATGTATTTTACATGTTGATGTTTGCAGATGCTTGTGCCTTATTGGTAAGTAATGTTCTTTTTAATCAAAGCAGCACTTAAGGAGCATCTCTAGGGTGGTTGGCCAAATACTCCTGTGGACTATTTTTTACTTTTTCCTAGTAATGCTCCCAACAGATGGTCCCTCCCTGAATATTCATGGTAGATGACCCTTTGTCTGGTTAAAATAATGTTGAAAACAGATTGTAGGTCAATCTGTCAGCTCTGTAGTTTTAGGCAGAATGATGTAGATACTAAGAACATGTAGCTCCTTTGTTTTGAATCTTGGCTGTGTCAACTAGCATATGCTTGTGAATTGAAGTTACTTCTCTGTTCTGCTATTTTTTTTTAAATGGATGTACCAATGGTATCTGAAAACAGGACTATTGTGAGAATGAAAGGGGTTCATGTTCAGGGGCTAGTGGCCGTTATGGTTCTAACAACTTTCTTCACATCAGGTCCCCTCAGTCCTGGAAGACCCTGACTGAGACACCCATGGGTAGGGGGAAAACTGAGATTAATTATAATTAAAAATCCTAAAAGAATTTTCCACTCTATCAATTAAATGTGGGAGCTCTGATAGCTTAGTGGCTAGGAGTTATGCTGCCAACCCAAAGGCAGGTGGTTTGAACCCACTAGCCGCTCCGTGGAAGAAAGATGGTCAGTCTCCTCCCATGCAGTTTACAGCCTCTGAAAACCAGCTCTGAGTAATTTACAACTAAATGATATATAACAATATCAATGAGATGAAAATTTTACATTTTAATCCCAGAGATCCCTAAAACAGCTCCCTCCCTCATTGTATACGGAATCACATGCCATCTCTCAGCTTATAAACCTGTTAAATTTACAAAGACTACTCAGGCTGTTTGTTTTTTAAATGCATAAGCGTTTTAGTTATTTCCCCAGATGTATTTGCACAAGCAGCAGAAAAATCTCCATTATTGTGGCTGTTAGACCCCCTGGGAATTCTTCAACTTCAGAAATAACAGGGCAATATATTTTGAAAATTCTTTCCACTGTATTACTGAACTCATAAAGAAGTAAGGAAATCTCAAGAGCCAAATATGTAGAGGCAACATAAAACTAGTTCGTTCGCATGTTGGTAGAGGAGCAGCCCTGAGTTATCAAACTTAGGAATTTAGCACCGAGATGGCTTTGTCCGCAGGGAGTAAGAAATGAGATGCTGGGCTGGCTGTAGATGGGGAGTTGGATCTGAAGCCAATACACTAAAGGACAGTGTTTCTAGTAGTTAGAACTGACTTATAGTTTCTCTAGCAGGTTTTCAAACTGCATGGGAGGAGGTTGCTCATCTTTTTCATACAGAGCAGCTGGTGGATTCAAACTGCCTACCTTTGGGTTGGCAGAGAAACCCCTTTTTCACTAGGCCACCAGAGCTCCCTGCTTACAGTACAAGGGTGTACTAACTCGTATCTGCACATTGACACAGGAAAGTGACAGGACTTGTGACCATCCTAGGTTGGTCACCAGATGTGGAAAAATATCCCATGGCCTTTAGTTTTGTTTTACATGGTATTGCAGTTGAGTGAAAGTTTACAGAATAGAGTACACCAGTTTCCCATTTGGTAATATATGCATACTTTTTGTTACAATATTTCTTGCAGTTTCTTCACTGTGACAGCACTTTTACTATATCCATCCTAGATTCTATGTTCCCTTTCATCCTTCTTTCCTTCTGAGCTTTGTTTTGGGGCAGACGTTGCCCGTTTGGTTTCATATGGTTGATTATCTGAGGAGTACAATGCTCATGGGTATTAATGTTTAAATCCATAAGCTTCCCTGAAGAAGAAAGATGAGCAATCTCTTCCCATGCAATGTCAGCCTCAGAATACCTGCCGTGAGTTGGTTTCGACTTGATGGTACACATCATAGCAACAATTGTGAATACTGTAATTAATAGCATAAAACAGAATAGGTATGTATGCTTGAATGGAAAAGTCAGTTGCTCTGTGAACATTTACTCAAATCGCAGTTTTAAAAAACAAACAAGAAAACTTGGTAGAAAATTGTTGCTCTTAGAAATCATCCAGTCAACTCCAAGTCCAAGAAACGCTGTGTACAACATAACAAAACCTTGTCCCATCCTGCACTGTCCTCACAGTTCACAGTGTGTTTAAGCCCATTGTTGAAGTCACTGTGTCAGACCATCTCATTGAGGGTTTTGCTCTTCCTCACTGATTTCTTCGTTTTTCCAAGGACTGACCGCTTCAAATAACATGTCCAGAGCGTGTGAGTTACAGTTTCATCAGCCCTGCATGTTTGGGATGTAGAAAACAGATGTATTTGTTCTTTTGGCAGTCCGAGGATATTCACTACTCTTCACTACCACCACAATTCAAAGGCATCACATCTTCAGAATTCTTTGTTTATTGTCCAACTTGCACATTCGTCTGAAGCAATTAAAAATACCATGGCCTGGGTCAAGCACATGTTAGTTGTTAAACTGACATTTTGCCTTTCTCCCTTTGCTATGATCCTTGTTGGTAGATTTGCCGATTTGAGTTTCCATGGATGTTTATTGTGGACCCAAGTAAAATTAAATCCTTTGCAACTTCAATCTTTTGTCCTTTATCATGATTTTCCTTGGAGGCAAGGATTCTAAAGCTCCATCTGACATACTTTGAACATGTTGCAAGGAAGGACCAGTCCTTGGAGAGGGACATCGTGCTTGGGTGGAGGGACAGCACAAGAGAGAAAGACCCTCTCTGACTGTGATGGAGATAGGTGTGTCAGAGTCAGTAAAGTTGGCACAGGATAGAGCAGGGTTCAGGGCTGTAGTACATAGAGTTACTATGAGTCACAGGTGACTTGACAGCAACAACAGTGACTTAACAACAACAGTATCTCTTGTTCTGTTCAAACAATTACTTGGTCAGTGTACAAGTTCCACATGAACACAATTCAGATACAAGGAAATTGTCTAGAATGCAGTACAAAAAGATGCAGAGGTGAAAAATATGAAAAACAAATTCAATATTAAATGTAGAACCAAATCAGATGGCCCAATACTGAACAACATTTATTGTTTTCTTCTTTTCAATTTCTCTTACTGACCTACTTTTCATAATCACAGACCTTTTTCTACTAACGCTTGGCGCACATTGCCCTTGATGGAACACAGAGTGTTGGTAAGGTACTGGATCAAACTCAACAAACATATTGCAGTAGTTGGAGCTTCGGTTTCAAATTCAGTGATCACATTATTTAAGAGAATTATTCCTGCCCTTTATTCTCTTGTCGCCAGTACTGTCTACAGCATCTAAAATGTTCCCACTGTCTTTACTCCAGTGACAGCAATAAAAACTGAGCAGTAAATCAAGCAAAGGTATACTTTATCTGTAGAGATAACTGTTCTTTTTAATCTGACTCAAATTATATGTAAGTTACTAAGCTCCTACTTGAAAAGAATCATCTAACAAAACAAAAATGTACCCCTTTCTGGTTTTTGGCCTGAGACTTGATGGTGGAGCTGTGTGCTCGTAAGCACACATGAGCCCACATTTGTGGTGTGTGTACACACACACACACATAGGAAGTATCCCTGAAGACTCTTCTCCAGCACCTCTACTGCCAGACCACCCACATCTTGGGGCCGTGCTCCATCCTTGGTCAGTGGGAGCTTCTGTCTAAGAAGTAGCAGCACTTACTTCAGCGATGTGTCTGCTCGCTCTGGCTGGGTAACACTGGAGGAAAGACTAGACTGTATTCTCAACTGCAGAGAAAACCAGTTACGTTTTCCATGACACTTCTGGACTTCTAAATGGCTTTCAGCCCTTTTAACATTTAACATTTAAAGAACCACGATGGGAAGGCGCTGGGTCAGGAGCAGAGCTGAGAAGAGAGCGGGGCTGGGCTTGTGCAAGGGTCAGGCAGCTGAGCTCTCCAATGGCACTGTTAATGGAGGCTTGAGACGTCGTGAGGCTCCTGGTGAAGACAGCTGTTCCTCAGAGTGCGTTCTGACTGAGCTCCAGCACCAGGCTGGGGAGAAGGCCCTCCGAGGGTCCAGTGTGACCCCATACTCTCCAGTCATCCCAGCATTCCCACAATCTTTGTGTCACCTCCTCTGCTTTCCATCTTTTGCCTTGTTGGACCTTTTACTCTCTAATTTTATTTTAACTGTTACTTGATTCAGAAGTAATTCAGGCTGCTGATAGCTATCTTCAGTACTTGACATTCAGGAGTGGGGCCTTGAAACTTCACTGGTTTACCAGAAAACGTCCCTACCTCAAATTGAGCGCTTGACAAGAAGCTGCCCACGTCTCCCATTTTAGGCTTTTTCATTTATCTGTTCCTCTTCAGATAAAGCATCTGTTGTTGTTGTGTATCATCAAGTCGTAACTGACCCATAGCTGGCCCCCTAGCAGGTTTTCAGAGGCAATAATTGCATGAGAGAAGACTGCCCATCCTTCTCCCACGAAAAGCATATAGATCTATCTATCTGTCTGTCTGTCTTTCTATCTCTATCATCTATCAATCAAGTGATCTATAGTGGCTGTAGCATTTTTACACTCCACCAAAAGCGAATAAGGATTCCAATTTCTCCACAACCTTGCCAGTATTTGTTGTTTGCTGCTCTGTTGAACTTTGCTATTGTTATATATATATTTAGAAATATATGTATACAAATATTATATATAAAGAGGTAGAGATGTACTGTGTCAGGTATGAGGAGGGGGATAATTCAGGCCTACGGGCAACCAAGGGAGCTCTAGTGGTAAGGAATTGCACTGCCAACCCAAGGGCAGGTTTAAATCCATCAGCTGCTCTGCAGGAGAAGGATGGACAGTCTCCTCCCGTGCAAATCACTTTTCTGAAAACCCACGGTAGAGTCAGTTATGGGTCGGTTCAGATTTGATACAACAAAGACAACAGGCAGGGGTCCTGTCTTAAAGAAGAAAAAAAAACGCCATGAGAGTCAAAGTAGGAAAGTAAAGTATTTTTTAATTCAGTGCACTGTGTAAAGAGGAAAAGAAAGTGGGAAATAGAGTTTGCAATCAAAGCAATTGCTACCAAAGTCTAATGATTACTAGAAATAGAACAGTATTCCTAATGCAGAAAATCAGTTAAGGTTTCTGCTTTCTTATGGATTGCTAAAGAACTATACACTCACACTGACAGTTTACAGTTTTTTTTGACACAAGGTGACCACTGGTCGTTAAGATCTTTATTGATACAGAGACTCTAGAAGAGATTGCAAAGCGATTTTAAACAGAAGGTGAAAACTTCCAGAAAGTGTTTGAGGAATAAAAGGTATCTCTCTCTTTACCACTGAGGAGGAATAAATGCATAGCTGACCCTCCAGGCTTTCAGAGGCTGTGAATAACATGGACTGCTCATCTTTCTCCTGCAGAGCAACTAGTGGATTCGAACCTCCTGCCTTTGAGTTGGCAGTGTGACTCCTTACCTACTAGGTCATCAGAGCTCCCTTATCAAAGATCGTTTCTGACAATCAGGGGAGGAGATTTTGTTTGTCCTTGGTGATTCTGGAAGTGTTCTAGCTACTCTGGCAGTTCTCACAGTGCAGAGAAAAGAATGAAAGGGTTTTAAGATAGTATCTGGACTTATGCCAAGGCTTCAGATACAGGCAGACAGGAGTTTCTGGCACTCCTATCTGCTCTGTGTTTCAAGCTCTAAGGTGGGCTCTGGGGCTCCGGGACCTCTCAGGGCCTCACAGCACTGACTGCCTCCTCTCCCTCTGTTCTGGGTGCAGTGCCTGATCCGCCTCATCCACAAGGAGCTGAGCTGCGGGGGGACTCCCACGGGGGACCAAGTTCCGTAAGTTCATCGCTGGTTTCTGCTGCCGTGGGGTTAAGGCACAGCCTTAGACTGTCTCTCTGGCTTATCTGCCTTTCACACCTGGCTTTTCTTGAAAACAAGAAAGCAAAGAAAAATCAGTGCTCCTCCTTTTCATAGCAGGCCCTCTCTTTCTTTGCTAATGAAACCCCCCTCTTGCGTACATGATCCTGGCAATCACTCCCCAGATCTGACTGAAAAGGCGTGAAGGGAAATTGCCTCCTTTGTCCTTGCTGAGCTGCAGCTTTCCTGCAGCAGTGGCAGCTCCCTGCACCACCCCCTCTGTCCCCCCTCACCCCACCACCCGCCCCTAACTTTCCTCTCCCTCCTCCCTCCTTGCCCACAATTAAGCTGTGGCACCATCAAATTCCACTTCTGGAAAAAGCCCTGGAGAAAGGAAACAGACACATACTCTCTTGGGCTGTGTGCATTTTGTATGAAATTAAGCATCTGCTGTGTAACAGTGACTAGCAGTTTAACCAGCTGTTCTTTTGTTCTGTCTTTCAGGTTTAAGGAACACTGACTGCATCACTCTTGTCCTCTACAAACCATCATTCAAGACAAGCGTCAAACAAAGGCTCCTGGTTGAGAAGAGTGATGTATTGCATTTTGCACAAGTACCAAGATGAAACACAGATGTGTGAATTCCTGGTACCACTGTAGCTACGCACAGCACCAAGGACAGCAGTGTGGGCGTCGGGCAGCGTTTGTGGGGGCTGTTGCCTGGCTACTTTCCTCACTCCAGGAAAACACAGGCTCTGACAACCAAGTGCCTCACAGTGGGTTTCACTCCATTGCTCGACCGGATGGTGAAAACCGATGGTGATGCTCTGGGTTCTTAGACGCACGCCCATCTCTCTCAGGTATTTAGGTATAGGATTTTAAAGGGACGTGTCTGCAGGAGCCCTGACCACGAGCGTGTCTGTTACTTCCAGGGACCATGAACGTGCCACCTAAAACAAGCAACACATACAAAAAATACCAGCCAGCCAAGAGGTTGGTGTTATGAAGCAAATAACAACTCAGTCTTAAAAATGACAGAGAAAAGCCGACTACTGATTCAGAAAGCAAGATGGAACACAGACCCTTCAGGTCTTCCCAGTGTTTCCTATCGCTTTGTAATGACCCAAACCCAGCCCAGTGGATTAGCCCAGGCTGGCGATGGGACCCAGGCATGCTGGGAAGCACCAGACACAGCTGTGCCCACCTGAGCCCTCTCAGAGGGGCATGGCGCGGGGTGAGGACGGGCTGGTGAGCAGCTCACAGGCTCTCGGGCTCACAGATCTGTTTCTGAGACACACGCGTCCACACTGGAGCAGGTTTTAGGTACACAGCAGCAGAGTGGACATTAGTTATTTAAAGTATGTATTACATTATATGAAGCTTAGGAATTGTAAATGGCATTTCATTATTTATTGAGACAAATAGCAACTGTTTGCGGACTGTTTGTTTTTGCGGTTGTGGCCTAGCAAAATCCTTACCTGCCCTTTGAAATAAATGTTTGGGAAAAAATAAAAAACCTCCAGCTGAATGCTCAGAGAGTGTTGATTGTTCTGCACACGTCCCATTGAGCTATAAAAAGAGAACTACAGAGCAGAGTGTGTGCTCTGGGATTTCCCCAGACTGGGCATGCTCAGTGGTTGCTCACGGATTTGAGCTTCCCAGGAGACAGGAAAAGGCCCCAATACTCAGAAGGTCGCTCCCCGGCTGCTGCAGACACGGCCGGCTGGATGTTTTCTAAATTGTACAATTTATAAAGAATGTGGAAAAGTTCAACCTTCACTGTGACAGGTTGCACACTTAATCGGGTCATTTGAAAATCGTACAGTGGAGTTCTGGCTTCAAGGCTTTCTTCTTAGAAATGGGCTCTTTCCCCAGGTTTACATGGTGCCCATTTTGCTCAGAGGTATTTGAGCAAAGATAAGGATAGGGAGAAAAATCCCAAACCAATGGGAACAGAATGGCTAATATATATGTAAATAGTTAAATGTCCTTGAAGAACAATTTGGTGCATGTTGTTTGCCTAAAAAAGCCACCCCCTTTGCTGCCCTTTGGTGAGGGGGGCATCCACCTCTCCAGAGACGGCCATAGGGAACAGAAGGCAAAGGAGGCAGCCTCCTCCATATGCCCCTTGTCCACTAGGTAAAGGGCCAGTTGCTGTGAGATTGGCTGCAGCTCCGGGCAGCCTCACGGGTGTCACAGAACTGTTCTCCACAGGTTTTCCATCAGGGTTTTCCCCTAATTTTGGAGGAAGTAGAGCACCAGGCATTTCTTTGAAGGTAGAGTATACTTTTCTTCTAAACAAAAGTTATTTAAACGCTTTTCTGCTACTAAAATTAAAAGCCACCTCAACTCTAAGTAGAGTGTCTCAGATAAACATAGTCTAAACATGAGTCTAAGCAGATTCATCCTGGAGAGGATTAAACCAGGCTACTCCTTGGAGGCAAGGATTCTGGGGCTTCGTCTGACATACTTTGGACATGTTGTAAGGAGAGGCAGGTCCTTGGAGAGGGACATCATGCTGGGTAGAGTAGAGGGACAGCGCAGGAGGGGAAGGCCCTCTATGAGGTGGATTGATTCAGTGACTGGGGTAATCGGGATGGGTGTGTTAGAGGCAATGCGATTGGCACAGGATAGAGCAGGGTTTAGGGCTGTTGTACATGGGGTTGCTATGAGTTGCGAACGACTCGACAGCACATAACAACAACACAACAAGGAGCATGTCTCAGATAAACACAGCTCTCTCTGGTTGTTGTTTTCAGATGCTGTCGAGTCGCAGGCTACTCATAGTGACCTTATGAATGAAAGGCCTGGACACATGTATAACTTTTGTCCTTTCTCCAGGTTCATAGATTTCCAGAGGCAAGCTGTTATGGAAGTGGATGCCATTCGTGCTTCCAGGCTTGTTTTAATCGGGGAGCTCCACCAATTAAAACACAGCTCTTAGAGTTCTTTTTTCTCTCCTGCTCTCATCCTTTGTGGGTGTCCTCTTCAGCATTACCTCACAATCTGAACCTGGCTCTTTTTTATCCACATTTCCTCCTCCAGAGAGTTCTGGTGGTGTAGTCACCAGGGAGTTGAGTGACTAAGCAGGAAGTAGCACCTCTCTGGCAGTTTGAAACCCCCACCAGCAGCTCCCCAGGAGAAAGATGTGCAGTCTCCTCTTGTGTGGAGGGTCAGCCGGGATTCGGTTTTGACTCAACAGCAATGAACTTGAGTTTTTAATTTCTCTCCCCCTGGACTTCTGTCTCCTCACCTCTCAGGTATTGCGGTGGCCTGCTGAGCCTACCTGTCCTAGGTGTTCAGTTTTAACATTATGTTAAATACTATCAAATGAGGGTGGAAATGACCCTCTAGACTGACATCGCTGCTCTTCCGCATTCTAGGGAGTTCACTAACAGAGAGCCGGAATTCTACAGGACTTCCTTGTTGGGGGTCTGACAAATTGACCCAGTCTCATGAAATTGGGAGTCAGTATAAGCAGTACCCACCTGAGGATTGCTTGCTTTCTCTCCTGCTGACAGGATGCTGTGTATGGTTTGGTTTCAACCCTGTCTCTCCAGAAATCTTTCCCCATTTTTTTCTTTCTTTTTCATTTTAACTCTTGCAATGGCTTACCTACCATTCACTAGGTACACCTCTTATTTTTTCACTAAAGTGGAAAAAAAATGTGCTACAGAAAAGCTTATGAAAGATGAAACCTCTGTAGGACACAAACTTACTAGAGAAAGAAAACTTAACTGTTTTCCCCCCGTGGAGAGCCACAGGAAAGTGGTTAAGACTGCAAAGGCCAACAATTTGTCAGATCCCCAAATGAGGCAGTCTTGTAGAATTCCGGCTCTCTGTTAGGGATCTCTGCAGAATGCTGTGTCAGTCTGGAGACTGACATCTCCAAGCCGTGGTCTTGTAGTTACTTGCTATGCTGGATAATGACTAAGGATGACAGAAGAATTGATGTCTTTGAGCTGTGATGTTGGAGAAGACTACTGAGTGCACTAGGGACTGCAAAGAGGACAAACAAGTATGTCCTGGAGAAGGTAAAACCAGACTGTTCCTTGGCAGCAAGGAGTTTGAAGCCCCATCTCACATATACTTACTTTGGGCATGTTGCCAAGAAGGACCAGTCTTTGGAAAAAGACATCATGTTTGGAAGGGTGGAGGGATAGTGCAGGAGAGGAAGACCCTGGATGAGATGGATTGACACAGTAACTGTGGTAGGTAATGGAGGCAGGTATGTTGGAGACAGATTGGCCCAGGAGAGGGCAGCGTTCAGAGCTGCTGTTCCCAGGGTCACTATGAGTCATTGTCAACTCGATGGCACATAACAACAACAAAAATAACACTGATGGCTTAGTCCACAGAGAGTTGTGCCACCAACTCAAAGACCACACCTCTCTGGCAGTTCAAATCCACAAATGGCTGTAGGGGAGAAAGATGGGCAGTTTCCTCCTGTGTGATTTACAGTCTCAGAAGTCAAATGGGTGTGCTATGAGTCAGTTCAGACTCGACAGCAATGAGTGAGTGAGTGGCATGGGCAATCTGCTTTGCGAAGGGGGTTCAGTGCTATTGAGACAACTCCTAACTCATAGTCACCTTACGTAGAACAATTTGAAACCTTGTTCAATCCTGTGGTGTCCTCAAAATTTCTGCTGTGCTTAAGTCCATTGTTGCAGCCACTGTATCCATCCGTCTTGGTGACAAACCTTCCTGTTCCGCTGATGTTCCACTTTTCTAAGCGTGCTGCTTTTTCCCAAGGATTAGTCCTCCTGACTGCAGGCCCAAAGTATGTGTGATGAAGTCTCACCTTTCTTGCTTCTTATAAGGACCACTTTGGCTTCATGTCTTTTCAAGACAGATTTGTTTGTTCTTTTGTCAATCCATGGCATAGTCAATATTTTTTGCAACACCACAACTCCAAAGCATCACTTCTGTGGTTTTCCTTATTCCTTGTCCAGTGCTCACATGTCCTGTGTGAACCCTATAGAATACTTCCATTCTGTATGCATGGGATCACCCCACGTCTAGAGCTGACTTGCTGGCTGGCAGCTAGCAACAATAGTTTTAGCCAACAGTTGAGTCAGAACACTTACATCTTCAGTCCATAAATGGAAGATTTCATCATAACTGTTGAGAGGAAGCATATATGATTTCAATATACAAATGTCTTAATTTTATCCAGAGCCTAGCTGAGCTCACTTCTCTCTGCACACAGCCAACTGGGAGCTGCATGCTGGCATTCCAATGGAAATGCAGCTCTGAGCTCATAAATGTGCACAGCCCTGAGAGGGTCCTGCCCACATCAGCAAGAATGTCCCGGGTGTTTGAAATGCACACTGAGACATGGCCTGTGGAAAGAGCCAACGATGGGATCCCAGCTTCCCCATCACAGAGGACAGGAAGGCCACTCCAGGGAGCTGTCTTAATAGAAACCACTCGGCAGCTTCAGCCCCTTCCTTGTGCCCAGATGCGGAGCAGCCTTCGTCCCTTCTTGATAGGAGGCTGTTGATTTCTCTTTTCAGCCTGACTGGGAGCCAGAGCCAGGCCCTCCTTCCACTCACTGATTTGAGAAAGGTAATAAAGATAAATGACTAGAAGTGAATTACTAGGTGAATAAGTCAATGACTAAAGCATAAAAAATTACAATCTCTAATATTTCACTCTTAGATTCATAGGATATAAAATCTCCATCAAATTGCTAAAGAAGTTTGTAAATGCTGACTTTAAATGCTGGCTGTGCTCGTCTCAGTGTAGACTGTAGCCTCGTGGCTCACAGACCATACTTTGTTGTATTCCTGTGTGCAATCAGGTGGGCTCATAGCAACCCTATGAACAATGGATCTGAACCCTGCTCTCTCCTGTGCCCGCCTCATAATCTCAGATATGCACTAACCCAGTCACTGTGTCAGTTAATCTTGTGACGGGTCTTTCTCTCTTTCTCTGACCCTCCACTTTCCAAACATGATGTCTTTTCCCAAGAACCGACCTCTCCTGACAATGTGCCAAAAAAAGGATGTGAGATGCAGTTTCACCATCCTTGCCTTAAGGAGCAGTCTGCTTGCACTTCCTCCAAGATATACTGTTTATTATTTTGACAGACCATGGGACAGTCAGCATTCTTAACCAACAGCGCCATTCAAAGGCACTGACTATTTTCCTCTCATTCGTTGTCTACCTTTAAGATGCACAGGAAGTAATTGAAAATATGACGACCCACTATGGAAACCCAGTGGAGGACCAGCTATAAATCTATTCCAGGTCAGTTACAATGAGTTGAGTTGACCCCACTGGAGGGTCATCAGGAGTTGGAACTGATGCACAGCAGTGGGTTTGGCTTTATGTTTTAGTGGTCACATTATAAGTTGCCCTGAAGTCCATTTAAAAGACAGAGACAGTAATATTGGGTAGGAAAAGAGGATTCTTACATGATGTGTGAAAGAAACCCAGATAAGTTAAAAGGAAAAGGATGGAAAAGAATGTGTAACATTAATCAAAAGAAAGGATGATTTACACACACAAACACACCCCGCCCCCGCAACCAACTAGATTTCAGAACATGGGGCACTGCAAGAGGCAAAGACATTTTTATTATATAAAAGGAGACTTAGGAAAAAAAAATACTGTGACTTGGATCAGAGACACCCTTGTTTTGTAGCACTTTGGAGGGTCCTGGACAACAGATCTTCCCAATGCAACATGTCTTGATTTCTTGACTGCTGTTAGGATGCATATTGATTGTGGATCCAAGTAAGGCATCAACAACTTCAATTTTCCTTCTATCAAGAGGTTGCCTATTGGTCCATTGGCAACAGTTTATGGGTGAGAAATGAGCCAGGGAGCTGAGCTGTATAGAGAGAGGAATCTCATGTCTTGGTAGACACAGCCTCGGCTGGCACGAAGAGAGAAAGCAGCTGCATCACCAGTGAGCAGCTGGTGGCAGCTGTGGGCGTGGATGGCTCAGCAGCCCAGCACGGGTAGGTGGGATGAGTCTGAATTGCATACTCTAGCAGGTATCACACTTCCACTGGAAGTATGCTGGGAGTGTCCCGCACGTGCCTCTGCCATCCGACTCTAGGTTGCCAGAGGCCTTCCAGGTGGGACCTTTCACGGTGGGCAGCTCAGGTGTAGAGGCCCAGCTTCCCAGCCTGCCTCCTGGGCTGGTGCTAAGATCCCACACCTTCCCCTTTCCCTCCCTGCTGAATTCTGGGCTGCTCCAGGCACCAGTGCTCTAGGGCAAACTCTCAGACAACACCACCCACAGAATGGAGGGGTTTGCTAAAGTGGCTCATACTTCAGGGAATAGACGATAAATACTATGAATGAAAACTGTTTACAGACCAGTTTGGCTGAAGAAAAACTGCCTGTATCCTCTCTCACTTGCTTCCTTGATTTGTTCGACACCAAGTATGCTCTGTTCTTCTGTATTTTAACACAACATAAATTGGATATGATTCATAACCTCATCTCCTCTCTCCCCTCCCCAGTAAAAAAACCTCACACCAAAAGCTCACAGCCATCAAGTCAATTTTGACTTACAGCAACCTCATGCCTTCCAGAATAGATCTTCTTCCTAGGCTTTTCTGGGCTGTAATGTTAATGAAGGCAGATCACTGGGATTTCTTCCACAGTGCCGCTGGGATCTTAATTGGGAATCTTAACCTTTAGCTCAGCGAGGTTGGCACAGGATAGAGCGGCTTTTAGGGCTCTTATACATAGGGTCACTGTGAGTCACAAGCGACTTGATGGCACATAACAACAACTACAACCTTTAGCTCAGTCTTATTCGTTGCTGCCAAGTTGATTTTGACTCATAAAGACCCTGCATTGGTTCGTAAGGCTGTAAATTTTTACGGGAGGAGATCGCCCATCACTTACTGTCCTGCAGAGCAGTTGGTATTCTGGTGAGCAGCTCAACACATTTGCACTGTGCCACCAGTGCAAATTGTTGGCACCACCCACGGACCTTACTTCACATCCCATCCCTGCTAAATGGTACTTGTCTGTGCTGAGCAGAAACCATTTGCACGTGTTTTTGTGGATCCCTGAGCCCTGTTGCCTGAAGAGGTTCAGGGTCCTGGGACATGACACCAACTCCCTAGAGTCTGCAGGCCCAGCACAAGAAGTTGGGGACCGTAAGGGTCAAGTTTGGCTCTAAGGCTCCTTGTCTTTAATGATTTAAAAGAGATGAGTTCTGGGTTCCTTTGCTGTTAGAGTCAAAGGACATAAAATCTGTCAATTTGCTATAAACTCAAATTCACTGCCACCAGGTGGGAAGTAACTCATAGCTGCTCCTCCGGTAGGGTGTTGGAGGCTGTACACTGCGTTGGAAGAGATGCCCATCTTTCTTCTGCAGGGCTGCTGGTGGATTTGAACTGCCAGAGAGGTGCTATCTTTGTGTAAGCAGCACAGCCCCCTGTGGACTGTGCCACCAGAACTCCAGTGAAGTCACTGCAGAAGTTTGTAAATTCATGCTCATCTGTGCTCACCTCAGCGTGATGGTAACCTGGAGGCCCATGGACCACCCTTCCATAGGACCCTTCCATAGGCAGGAACTGGGAGCTGGGCTGGTGGGAGGCAGGAAGCTCATGTAGCTGCCTGGCCAGGGGGTGGCCACACATTCTAGAGCTACATGTCTGCACAACAGTGCTACTTCCCACTCGAGTCCACTCATTCACTGAACACTGCCCAGGGCTCGGTGCACATTATTAGCATGTCTCAAGTCAACACATGGGCATTGCAATTACAGGGTCATTTATTTACTGGCTAGGGATCAGGTCTCCTGATCTTTCTGAGCTGTATCCCAGGAAAGGATAGCCTCGGATCTACTGCTGGCCCTGGGGTGGCCCTCCCTTCTGCAGTCATCGCATGTGGTGTCCAGCAGAGCCGCTACCAAGGCCAACCCTATCTTCCAGGCCTCACCAGGCTCCACGTGGGTGGCTCTGTGGGCCTCGTGGGCTTTCATTTTTTATTTCACCTTCTCTTTGCCTCTCACTCTTCCCTCTTGCTCCATTTCCCCTTCTCCTGCCAGCTGCTGGTGGTGGTGAGACCTCACACAGGTGGGGGAGGACCAGTGAGTCCCCACAATTGCGCAGGTTGACTTGTGCTGCTTCTGTCTTCCTTGGGGAGAAGGGCACCCTGTGCTGGTTCTCACCAGCCTTCAGGTCTCAGCACATTACAAGAAGTTGTTTGCAAGGGTTCCTGTAAGAACGCAAATTTTCGCTAAAGTCTTGGCTGCATTCAAAGAAATGGTAAGAACCCACACATTTAAATGTCACAATGGAGGCACTGGCTGCAGAACAGAAGACACTGCTGTCTAGATAAGCTGAGGATGAGCCTGAACACTTCTGAAGTCCTGTCTTCTTCCGCACCAGCAATAGCGTCTAGCACATGGTCCATTTATTTCTATGCAAATTGGTTGACCTGAATCACCTCATAAGGTGATTTCTGTCCCTATTGAAAAGTTCTCTCTGGTTCTATGACTATTCAAGAAGTGGAACAGACCTCACAGAGGCCAGTGTGGTACTCAGTGTAGGGACACACACACACACACACACACACACACACACGCGCGCGCGCACACACACACACACACACACACAGAAAGCAGAATGCAGACACCCGCCTCAAATCTCTCACTGTGTCAATTCTGGCTTACTCGGTTTTCTCCCTGCCCCTTTCTATGCAACCACCTCAACAGATTTGTCCTAAACAATGTTTGTTCTCCTCTTCTCTTTGGATTTCACGTAGCACCCACCACAGGTGACACCAGTGACACATCCATGTAATTAAAAATGGGCCAATTTGGATCAATTTTTTGACAACTTCAAGTAAAAATAACAAGATAGTCTCAAACATGAAGAGAATTGTGACCAAAATATAGTTTTGTTCTCACAACAGGTGCTCTTTGCCTGGCCAGTAGGAGTGGACAGCAGTCGGGGGAGGTCACTGACGCTGAGCCCCTGTCTGCATCAACAGAGGTCACCAATGATGATGGGCTCCCTGTGGCCACCAGCCGAGCTCACAGATACTCCTGCAGCCCCGGTCAAGTCCATCCGCAGGAGCAGGGATCACCAATGACACTGAGGTCTGGGTCAGCTCTGTGGCAGCCAGCAGCAGTCACTGACAATGTTTGTTGTTCAGGCCTGACAAGCTTGAGCAAGTTCCGAGGAAGAGGCAGCCTAAGTGTGAACACTGGAGTGTTCTTAATATGTCTTAGTTTCATTCCCAAAATTTGAGTGCTATCATTGCACGTTCTCCACCCCATTATTCAGTAAGAACTCAGTCTCTGGGGAGCTCTCCTCACGCCACCACTCAGAAACCAGATGGTGCTGGAGGTGTGCAGGGGTAGGTCTCCCCAGAGGCGTACCCAGCATTCCCCGCCAACTATACTTCACTGAGAGATGCCAACAGCTAACATACTCGGCTCTAATGGAAAGGTTGGAGGTCCCAGTGTGCCCAGAAACACCTTAGAAGGAAGTTGTGCCTGTACTTGCTTCTGGACGGACACAGCCATGAAGACCCTCCAGAGCACAGTTCAGTTCTGACACATGTGAGGTCACATGAGTTGGAGTCAGGGGCATCTGGTTTTACGTCCCACCTCACCCACACCCTTACAGGCAGCCTGCCTGCCATCGTTACTTTGAAAATGTTATGATCAGATCAGAATAAACACCTCCCAGGCTTCTCAGCTGGGTGCACTGCCCAGGTCGGCCACAGTGGGCACCTTGAAGCCCCAGCCTGGGACAGCAGGAGCCATGTGCCCACTGAAGACCACCAAGAGGACAGAGGCCTCGGGGCTGAGGGAATTTAGAAGGAAGAGGGCCTTCGGCGCCCACAGCTGCCATCTGTTTATGGGGCCCGGAGCTGCAGCCACTGTGTCCACAACGGAGGAGCGGTCTCCCTTGTGGAACAAGAGAGATCCAACATGCATGGAGTTTTCTGTTTCACAGAGGTGTGGGAAAGATGTGTGGGCACGTGTGTGAATATGAATGTGTGTCTTGATACACTCATAGGAGCTCTTTCCTGTCAGAAACCAGTCCTAGGTACTATTTGGCATGCATTTTCTCTCACAAAAGGGATCAAATTTTTTTTTTGTATAAAGAAAATATATATCCATTATGTTGTTCTTGTTAGAAGCTATCAAATCAAGTGAAACCGTTCCCATAAAGTTTGCTGGCTTAGCCCTTTGAGAAGCTTCACTGCCAACCCTAAAGTGGTGCCTCTTTGCTGGTTCACATTGTTGTGTCCAATGAATTAGAAGGATTATAAGTGAGGTCTTTCATTCACTGCACAGCGGGGGTCCCAGCAACATGGCAGGATCCCCCCTCCCCTAGCTTCAGCTAGGTGCTTTTATGTCCTTACGCCCCCCAACCCCCAGATGCTGGGCTCCGTGGGCCCACGCTACAAAATCCTGCTGTTAATCCTGTTGTTTCTAAGGATACAGTGATGTAGTCACAGGTACAGTGAGAAACGTTTACATCTTGAGTTTATCAAGGGTACAATGCAAAACATTTGCATAAACAATAGCAACTACTATTTCAGGAAATGGGTCAAGACAAAACTTGAGGGCTTGAGACAGGAATTTTCCACACACAGGGTTTGGTTACTCAAATGGAATGAGTGCTCATAAAATGGAGTTTATCAGCCTTCTCAAAATCCACCAGCAGTTCTTTGAGAGAAAGATATATAATCCCCTTTCATGAGACTTAAAGCCACAGAAATCCAACAGAGGGTCAGCTATGAGTCAGTTCTGACTTGCCAGCAATGAGTTTTTTCGCTTAATCTTTGTGAAAGCAAATCACCAGGCCTTTCTCCTGGGAAGCCACTGGGCATGTTCAAACCACCAACTTTTTGATTAGCAGACAAGCACTTAACCATTGGGCCACATCATTCCCAAGTTTGTGTCCATTTTGACTAAGCAAGTCTGGACCCAGGAATTGATCCCAAGGGAGTGATCCCAATCCCACTGCCACCAAGTTAACTCTGACTCCCAGTGACCTGTAGGACAGAGTGGAAATGGGGTTCCCCAGGTGCACGTCTAAGGAAGCAGAGTTCCACATCTTCCTCCACTGGGCTTTTGATTAGTAACTGAGTCCTCTAACCACTGACCCTCCAGGGCTTCTTAGGGAATAATCAGACACATAGAAGAATAAACAAACAAAAAAACATGACAAAACTGGTAGAATGACACTGCAAGACTGTTTCTAAAAAAAAATCCTAAACAACCTGAAAGTCCATTAATCCAACCAGAAAATAAAAATAAAAGTCATTGCTCTCAAGTCAATTCTCCCTCCTGGCTCCCCTCCATTAACTTTTCAAGACCGTAAATCTCAGTGGAAGCAGAGTGTCCATCTGTCTCCAGAGGAGCCGCTGGTGGGTCTGACCCACTACCACTGACCTTTTGGTTACCTGACCAACATGTAACTAGGACACCAAGGCCCCTCATAGCCCATCAGTGGGACCTGTTACTATAGTAGAGGATTTTAAAAGTGATAATATGCTACCACTAAAGAAGGGATGTGGAATTTTTGTTTCCTTTGAAGATTTTTAACTAAAAATTGAACTTTACACATAGAACAGTATGTTCTTGTTGATTGCCTTCGAGTAGAGCATGACTCATAGCAACCCTATGAACAAAAGGCTTGAAGCCCCTCTACAACCATTGACATTTATCAAAGTTTATAGTTTCCAGAGGCATGTTATTTAGGAAGTGGATGCCACTCCTGCCTCCAACCTGTCATAGTATGTTTTTGTTATCTACCGTTGAGTAGCTTGAGATGCATAGCGAACCTATGTACAGCAGCTCTGAACCCTTCCTTCTCCTGAGCCAGTCTCACTAACACTGACACACCAACCCCCATTACCCCAGTTACTGTGTCAATACTTCTCATCCTGGGTCTTCCTCTCTTATGCTGTCCCTCCATCCTTCTAAGTATGATGTCCTTCTCCAAGGACCAATCTCTCCTGGCCACGTGCCCAAAGTAAGTGAGACAGAGTTTCAAAATCCTAATCTCCACAGAAAGACTTGGCTTCACCCTCTCCAGGACAGACCTATTTGTTTTCTTGCAGTCCATGGTATGTTCAAGACTCTTCTCCAACACCATAACTCGAAGGCATCTATTCTTCTTCTGTCATCCCTAGTCATTGTCCAACTCTCTGAAGCATAACAAATAATTGAGAAGACCATGGCCTGGATTAGGTGCACTTTTGTCTCTAGACTGACATCATTGCTCTTCAGCACTCTGGAGAGTCCATGACAGCAGATTTTCCCAAGATAATTTGTCTTTTAATTTCCTGACTGCTGGTATTAAGAGTGTTGATTGTGCATCCTGTTGTTGTTGTCTACAACAGCCCGAAACTCTGCTCTGTCCTGTGCCAATCGCACTGTCTCCGATATACCCATCCCGATTATCCCAGTCACTGAATCAATCTACCTCATGGAGGGCCTTCCTCTCCTGCGCGGTCTGTCCACTCTAGCATGATGTCCCTCCACTTGTCCCTCCACTAAGCATGATGTCCCTCTCCAAGAACGGGTCCCTCCTTACATGTCCAAAGTATGTTAGACGGAGCCTCAGAATCCTTGCCTCCAAGGAGCCACCCGGTTTAACCCTTTCCAGGATGAATCTGTTTGTTTTCCTAGCAGTCCAGCCAGGGTATATCCAATACTCTTCTCCAGCACCACAGCTCAAAGGCATCAATTCCCCTTCTGTCCTCCCTAGGCATTGTCCAACCCTCTGATGCATAACAAGTGATAACAAAGACCATGGCCCGTATCAGATGCACCTTAGTCTCCAGGGAGACACCATTGCTCTTCAGTACTTTAGAGAGGTCCTTAACAGCAGACTTTCCCATAACAATATGTCTTCTAATTTCCTGGCTACTGGTGCCAAGAGTGTTGACTGTGGAGCCAAGCAAACTAAAGCTGTGCACAATCTCAGTCACTTCACCATCCAACCTGATCACCAACCTGATGTTGTCAATTGGTCCAGTGGTGAGAATCTTTGTCTTCTTGACATTGAGCCTTAATCCATATAGAAGGCTGTAGTCCTTGACCCTCTGCAACAAGTGCTTCAGGTCCTCCTCAGTTTCAGCAAGCAGGGTTGTGTCATCTGCATAACATAGATTGTTGATAGATCTTCCACCAATCCTGACGCCACATTTTTCCTCAGAGAGCCCAGCCTCCTGGATAATCTGTTCTGCACACAGGTTGAAAAGATATGGAAACAGGACACATCCCTGTGTACGTCCTTCCCAATTTTGAACCATGCAGTGTTTCCTTGCTCCGTTCTGATGACTGCCTCTTGGTTCAAGTATAGATTTCGCATTAGCACCATCAAGTGTTCTGGGATTCCCATTCTTCTCAGAGTCAGCCACAGTTTGTTATGATCCACATAGACAAACACCTTTGCATAATCAATGAAACACAGATAGACATTTCTCTGGTACTCCCTGCTTTCAGCCAAGATCCATCTAACATTAGCTACAATATCCCTAGTACCACGACCCCTTCTAAACCTAGCCTCTGCTGATGTGCTGTTCCAGTTGTTTTTGGATAATCTTCGGTAGAATCTTGCTTGCATGTGAAATCAATGATATTGAACATGCAACCAAGATGCATTGATAATAATAGGTGACTGGCATGCACAATTTTGGAACAGAAATGAAGCTGGAGAGAGAAAGATTGAATTTTGCACCATCAATGGCTTATTCATAGCAAATACTTTTTAAAGAGACGTAAACGCAGGTTATACACATGGATTTCACCTGATGGTATGTATAGGAATCAGATAGATAACATCTGTGGAAAGAACCTCTGAAGAAGGTCAATATCAGCTGTGAAAACTAGGCCAGGAGCTGATTGTGGAACAGACCACCAACTACTTATATGAAAGTTCAAGCTGAAGCTGAGGAAAATTAAACCAAATCCATGGGAACCAAAATATGATTTTGAGTCTATCCCACCTGAATTTCAGAACCATCTCAGGAACAGGTTTGAGGCCCTGAACACTAATGAGTGAAGACAAGATGAACTGTGGGAGGATGTCAAGGGTATCATGCAGGAAGAGTGCAAACAGTCATTGCAAAGACAAAAGAAGAAGAAAAGACCAAAATGGATATCAGAAGAGACTCTGAATATTGTACTGGAGTGCAGAGAAGCCAAAGCAGAAGGAAGAATTCAAGATACTAAAGAGCTGAACAGAAGATTTCAAAGGCAGCACGGGATGACAAGTAAAATATTACAATGAAATGTGCAAGGAGTTGGAGTTGGAAAATCAAAAAGGCCGAACTCGCTCAGCATTTCTTAAGCTCAAGGAGCTGAAGAACAAATTCAATCCTTGAGTTGCTATAATCAAGGATGCTTTAGGTAGAATATTAAATTATCCAGGAAGTATTAAAAGAAGATGGGGAAAAAATATACTGAGTCACTGTATTGGAAGGAATTGGCAGACACAGAAGAATTTAATAAAACAACATATGAGCAAGAGCCTATGGTGATGAAGGAAGAAGTTCAAGCTGCTTTGAAGGAAATAGCAAAAAATAAAGCCCCAGGAATAGTTGGTATACCAATTGACATATTTCAACTAACAGATGCTGCTCTGGACGTGCTCACCAGGTTGTGCCAAGTAATCTGGAGAACAACCACTTGGCCAACTGACTGGAAGAGATCTATATTTGTTCCCATTCCAGAGAAGGGTGACCCAACAGAGTGTGGAAACTATAGAACAATTTGTTTTGTGCATCCTAGCAAGCTGTAATTGTTAACAACCTCAATCTCTTCTTCATCTAATATGCTGCTGACAATTGGCTCAGTGGTGAAAATCTTTGTTTTCTTGATGTTGAGTTTAATCCTTGTTGAAGACTACAGTCCTTGACCTTTTGCAACAAGTACTTCAGGTCTTCTTCAGTTTCAGCAAGCAAGGTTGTGTCATCTGCACATCGTAGGTTATTAATGAGTCTTCCTCCAGTCCTGACGCCACACTCCTCCTCATAAAGCCCTGCTTCCCAAACGGGAACAGGATGCATCCCTGACACAGTCCTTTCCTGATTTTGAACTATGTAGTATTTCCTTGCTCTGTTCTGAGAACTGCTTCCTGTTCCAAGTATAGGTTTCATGTAAACATTAAATACTCATAGAGTCCCATTTTCCTCAAGGTTAGCCACAGTTTATTGTGATCCATACAGTCAAACACCTTTGTAAAGTCCATGAAACACATTTTTCTGGTACTCTTTGTATAGAACCATATACACACCATTTAAGTCTGGTTTAATAGGAATTATACATTAAATTGTCAGCCATAAAAACCACGACCTAGACCAGAAATAGGTGATTACTTCATGCCAGAAGGAGCTGCTGGATCTTCCTTGATTTTCACTCACTCTCTCTCTCTGTCTCACCAACATTAGTGTGGCCTCAGGGGTCTTCATTTGCTGACTGACGAGGCTGAGTATCTTCTCACACTCTTCTGTGATAAACTCCTTTATGCCCTTCGCCTGTTTTCCCATTGGCTAGTTTGTCATTCCCTCACCAGCTTGAAAGAATAACTTCCACAGTGTGACTCTAGGTCTCTCATTTCTTTGAAGCAGAGACTGTCTTTTCACATTATGGTATTTTTTGCCTGCTTCAGTAGGTCCACCTGCAACTGTGCTGGCTCTGTCACCAATTATCATCTCATAATTATTTCCTTAGTCATTAAATCTTAATAAATGATGCCATAGCAGCTTTAGCTCCATGTTTACAGCTTCCCTCCTTCCAGAATGATTGGTCTGTCTTTGTCCTGCTTTTATGTCTCAATAAGAGGATATCTGTAGGATAAGCTTGAATCTGGGGTATCTTTTTCACTAGAACAAACAAGTAACCAAATACCACTAATACACCAAAGAAATAGCCTAATTCTCCATGTGGTTGAATGTGCAGTGTGGATTCATTGCCCCCAATTGTCTCATAAATATTTCT
The DNA here is from genome assembly GCF_000299155.1 of Elephantulus edwardii. Classification (NCBI taxonomy): domain Eukaryota; kingdom Metazoa; phylum Chordata; class Mammalia; order Macroscelidea; family Macroscelididae; genus Elephantulus; species Elephantulus edwardii. The sequence continues at coordinate 6,941,659 of NW_006399883.1, forward strand.
CTATTTTGTTCAAATTACATTCGTAGAGGCCTACTTATTGCATTGGGTTTTGCGGCTTGTACATCTCCTTTTCCTATGAATTCTTTTCTTTTTCTTTCTATTGTGTGTGAGCTATTTTTCTGGTGGAACTGCTCACATTCTGATGGTGGCATTTGACACCTCCTCCATGCCCTGATTTTCTGGTCATTGAAGACTGGGGTCAGAGACCTCGTTTGACTGGAGTTGCATTTTGGGACAACTCTCCAACAATGGAGCATGCACTTCTTTCAACATTACGTGATGCCTCTCTTCCTTTCTCTTTGATGTTAAGACTGATTAGCATGTTCTACTCATTATGAAGTTCTCCGATAGCTGTTCACACAATGGCTTCAGCAGCCACTAACAATCACCACTTAGACTTGCTACTTCATTGTGGAGAATCTGATGTTTCTTGATATTATAGGGTGTTTCTTGATATAGGAAAAAAATGTATAAATTACAGTGCCAAGTGAAAAAAAGGGACTTGGTAGAAAACATCTTATCAGGCACTAGTGTTCCGTGTTGCTCTAATCTGGACCCACTGATATTTCAAACATCATTAAGGTGACCCAAGGAGGACAGGTTTCAGTGGATCTTCCAAACAGAAGCAGATTATTTCCATCTGCTTCCAAAAGTCAGTCAGTGGAAACATTCTAGATTATAAGGGAACAGTGCATCATAGAGTGCTGGACAACCAGTCTCCCAGGTTGGAAGGCACTCAAAGCATTGACAGCAACAACGGACTGGAGCATATCAACAATAGGGAAGATGGCGCAAGGCTGGGCACATGTTGTTCGGCTACACTACTTCCTGCCACAAGAGGTCCTCGCAGCGCTGATTCACAGAAGCAGCCTCTTCCAGCAGGTCTGACAAGGCTTTGCTTAGAGTGGAAAGACAGAGCTCTGAAAGGTCAGAAGGGCTTTCCGGGCAGCGACCTGTGTACGCCTATTTCAGCCCAGCTCTCCCTGTGCCTGGCCCTTTGGAACCAGCTTCATGGCAATCCTGAGCTCACAGTCTTGCCGGCTGCAGCGCACCTGCCAGCCAGGGAGTCACCTTCTCACACCCAGCTGTCACCTCTGCCTGTTCCTTGGCAAGTCCCTACTGGAGTGCCAGCAGGGTTCAGGGTGCCAGAGCGCTCCATTGACGTAGTTGGTCTCAGGATTTTAAAGGAAATCCAAATGACCAGCCAGGGGGCCAATGAACCCAATGAGGGAACTGAGCAGGCAGAAAGAGGGAAAGGAGGCTGGGGGGACAGGATCACTTGGGAGAGGATGAACAAAGGAAGAGAGGAAGGGATGGAGGGGAAAGATGGGCAATCTCCTCTGTGTCATTTACAGCCTCTGGAACCCCACGGGAAGGTAAAGAGTCTGTTCCTACTTAACAGCAATGAGGTTAGAGTTCGAGTTTTATATGAGAAAAGGAAGAGATTGATTCCAATAAACTAACACATTTCAGCTCACTGAGTCATTCTGAGCCTGATCCAGGTAACATTATGATTCCGGTGCTTAAATATAGCACATCCTCCTGACCCAGGCCAGACTCACCCACTTCGGACTCCAAAGAAGACCAAACAAATTAATTTTCCTTGAGATTTTGTTTGGTGGGGTTTCTTTATATTATGGAATTTCCTTCAGTTCACAAAAACATACAAAATAACGCACAAGCCTCCTGTAATGTACCACCAAACCTCAACAGTTATCAACAGCCCACAGTAATTGTTTCGTCTCTATGCAGCCATTTTACTCTGTATTTTATAATTTCTTGTGTATTTAAGCAAATTCTAGACTCCCATCGCTTTCTCTCTAAACTTTAATATCTTAAAAAGCCATTTTGTCCTGGTTCTTGCTCTCCAGAAGAGATAAGACACTTGTGTTCCTTACTTCTCAAAAGAAGTGGAAAGACCAAAAAGGACATCGCAGGGCTGCCTGAGCATGAGAGGGATTGAGGTGCACTCTGCCCATGAGACCATCGTGCACCAGCCCTGCATCCGTCGTGTACCCTACCCCTGGACCACAATGCACCTGGTCCCTGCGTCTGGCTCAAAATGAAATCAATCTGATGCTGGTGCACCAGGGGCTGCTTACACTCCTCAATCTTGTTGTTGTTGTTGTGTACCATGGGGTCAGAACTGACTCATAGCTGATCCTTCAGCAGGTTTTCAGAGGCGGTAAAACACATGGGAGGAGATTGCCCATCTTTCTCCCAGGGAGCAAGTTGACGGATTTGAACTTCTTGCCTTTGGGATGGCAGCATATCTTCTCACCACTGGGCCGCTAGAGCTCCCTCTCTTTAATGTTGGGGGGAGGAAAGTTTGCCTGAGTGGTGTCTGTTGTGATCAGATGGGATGAGCCCTCAGGGTCACTGGTCTTCCCTTGTTATCCCCATGGATCAGATGGGGAGGGAATGAGCCCCTTGGGTCAATCCTTGCCCCTTGTAAGAGGCCACACCTGTTTGCAAGAGACCATGTATGTGCCCTCAACTGAAACAGTGGGGTTGGCCTCAGTGAAAATAACAAGTCAAGAGACTCACTGCCCCCACCTTCCATTTCCTCAGCTGCAGGATTTTACAAATCTGATTGCCTTGTTAAAAGGGAAGAGAAATGAGTAAAAGACTGAAGTTACCACTAATTTTATTTTTAGAAGTATGCAATGAAAAATGAACATCTCAAGAATACCAAGTGGGGGAAATGGTAAATCCATGCCTCCAGAATGTAAGAAGGCTCCTTCCCTCCTGCAAACTCAGCGGAGCCCCACCCCTCAGGGGGTTTCATCAGAGGCCAGTGCCCACAGGAAGGCTGTGAACAATTGCTGTGTTGATGGCACCCTCCAGGGAAAATACAGTGTCTTTCCAAAACACTGGGGGAAACAGTGTGGAGAACAGAGAGGTTTTGCTGTTTAGGGTTCAGAACTAAGGCAGAAGGCAAAACCAGCATCTGCTCCCTCAGCTATGGGGCTTGAAGGTGGTGCTGGGGTCATTCCCTGCTGCAAAGTCCTCTCAACTCTGAGCCATGACCGTGTCTCGAGGGTACCACCAGGTGTGCATTCACAAAACAGCAGAGCAGGGTAGGGCTGGAAATACCCATGGTAGAGCAAGGTAGGGCCGGAAATAACATGTACATTCACTCCTGATTGCCTCTCAAGCCTGCTCTGGATTCATTTCACCCAATAATACAACAAGCAGATCCTGCAATGCACCCATTCTCCCTTTAGTCCTCCAAGGCATCTCTGTATGGTACAAATCTTTAACCTACCTGGCTGCTAACAGAAAGATTGGGAGTTCAAGTTCAACCACAGGTAGCTTGGAAGAAAAAGCTGGCAGTCCACATTTTAAAAATCAACCATCAAAACTCCCTGGAGCATAGCTCTTGTCGAACACACAATGGATCGCTACAAGTCAGAACTGTCAGTAATTGTTTTTTCTTTGCTTTTATTGTTTTTAAATCTTCTAAAACCCCTTTTAAGGCTTTAGTCCTCCATAACATCATTAGTGTTTTCTGTTAAGCATTCACGATTGTTAGCCCATCTGAGCACATATTTCCAGAGCCCTTTATTCAGTTAACAGGTGCGTGTGGAAGAGCCACATAACCCTTCTGACCAGGATCTTTCACCCAGGGTGTGTAGCCCCACGCAGCTCTTTCCCTCTCTTGTGGTGATTGGTGGTGGTGGGGAAGTTGCTGTTCTAGAAGCGTGGCCCAGAGAGGGGTGGTGTAGGGCAGAGGGCTGCAACACAGCAGTGGTTAAACTGGCCCCAGAGGCAGGACGATGGGAATTCTTTTGAGTGACAGGATGCACTTAGTGGCAGTGGTGACTCATTTCATGAGCAGACACCTGTGAGTCCGTGGGAGGCAGGTTTTACACCCGAGGAAATTGCAGCTCTGGGGGAGGCAGTTGGAAAACAGCTTCAGTAGCATGTGCAGGTTGAAAAGATATTACAGGAAAAAGTTGAGCTCAGAGGGTAATTATCTTGTTTGTAGGCAGAACTGAAAGAAGCAAAGATATAACAAATTTGGGAGCTTGGAGGATTGAAAAATGTTCTAGACAGAAAAAGAGATCTCAGATGCAGACCTATTCTACAGAGATCTTTTATTAAAGCCTCGACAGACAGGACAAAGACAAGCAGATAAATCATGGAATGAGGGAAGTCACCAGCATGATGTTCCGCTGAGTCATGGCCATGACTTTCATTTATGAGGTTCAGAGTACTATTGAAGAAGGGATTGTCAAAAAAGAGTAAAAGACCATGATTGGGATATGCACGTGATTTCAAGGGGCGGGGGGTGGGGGGAAGCTTTCAGGGTTGGTTCTGGCATTTCTGCCACCTGCCTATGCAGTTATCAGCACTACGACGCATGGACATTATTTAAGACATGTCCAAGCAAGTTCTTTGTATCGTTCCCATGTGAATTGCCTCTCCCTTAAATATGGATTGCAGCTCAACATCAACAAAACAAGGATTCTCAACACTAGGCTGATTGGCAGCATCATGAGAGATGGAGAAGAGATCAAGATTGTTAATTGCTTTAGTTTGCTTGACTCCACAATCAACACTCTTGGTGCCAGTTGCCAGCAAATAAAAAGACAAATTTCACTGGGAAGGTGTCCTGTCAGAGACCTCTCCAAAGTACTGAAGAGCAACAATGTCAGTCTGGAGACCAAGGTGCGCCTGATCGAGGCCATGATCTTTGCAATTGCTTACTATGCATTGGAAAGCTGGACAATGACTAGGGATGATAGCAGAAGAATTGATGCCATTGAGCTGTGATGCTGGAGAAGAGTATTGAATATACCATGGACTGCTAGGAGAACAAACAAGTTCATCCTAGAGAGGATAAGACCAGTCTGCTCCTTGGAGGGAAGGATTCTGAAGCTTCATCTGACATATTTTGGACATGTTTCAAGGCAGGATCAGTCCTTGGAGAGGGATGTCATGCTTGGGAGGGTGGAGGGACAGCACAGGAGAGGAAGACCCTCAATGAGAAGTCTTGATTCAGTCACTGGGATAATAAGGGTAGGTGTGTCAGAGACAGTAAGATTGGCACAGGATAGAGAAAGTTTTAGGGCTGTTGTACATAGGGTCGCTATGAGTTGCAGGCGACTCAGCAGCACATAACAATAACAACAGGCATGTCTTAAAGTTTGCCATAACATGTTACAATACACACAAACAAATGTCATTGCATAGTCAATAAAGTATAAATAGATATTCTGGTATTCTTTACTTTTGGCCAGGATCCATCTGACATCAGCAATGATATCCCTGGGGCCACAACCTCTTCTAAATTCTGCTTAAACTTCTGGCAGGTCCCTATCTATGTACTAGTCTAGCCGTTTTGGTATTATCTTCAGCAGTGTTTTGCTTGCTGTGATATTATTGATATTGTTCAACAGTTTCCACGTTCTGTTGGATCACCTTTGTTGGGAATGGGAACAAATATGGATCTCTTCAGTTATCCTCCAAACTTCCTGGCATAGAGTAGTGAGCACATCTAGGCCTGTATTTGTTAATTGAAACCAGTCAGTTGGTACCCCATGAATTTCTGGGGCTCTATTTTTTGCCAATGCCTTCAATGCATTATCTTTTAAAAAATTAATCACCATTAGACCTTGCCAACCACAACAGAGTGGATTGAGAAATTGTAGTACATTCACATGATGGAATACTACGCAGCACTCAGGAGCAATGATTTTGAATAATACTACATAACTTGGGAGAGAATGGAGAGCATTATGCTGAGTGAACAAACACAGTCTCGTATTTTAATTTTCTTCAGTCTTAATTTGAAATTTCAAAAGAGTAATTGATGATCTGACCCCCAGTCCACCCCTGGCGTAGTTTTGACTGCTGATATTAAGCTTCTCCATTGATTTCTTCCAAAATATGTAGTCAATCTGATTCCTATGCAGCCCATCAGGTGAGTCCCATATATAAAGTCACTATTTGTGTCTTCTAAAAAAATATTTGCAATATGTAATCATTGAAAATACCAAAGTCAATCATTCTCTTTCCAGCCTCATTTTTATCACCAAGCCCATATTTTTCTAACTACTTAAACAACATGCCTCTGGAAGCTCTATGAACTTTGATAAATGTCGATAGTTGTAGAGAGGCTTCAGACCCTTTGTTCATAGGGTCACTACGAGTCGTGCTCAACTCAAAGGCAATCAACAACATTCCTTCTTCATTGTTTTCAATTTTCTCCTTCCAGTTACTAATTATCATTACTACATCTTGATTGCATGCATGTTTGGCCAATTTTGGAATGCAAGACTTTGTAAAAATGTTCAATTTCTTCCTCTTTGTATCTAGATGTAAAAGTGTATATTTGAATAATAATCAGATTATCAGGTCTTCCTTGTATGCATAAGGATAGTACCCCATCACTCACAACATTGGATACAAATTGAAATTGACTTTTACTATGAATGCAACACCATTCTTCTTCTGTTTTTTATTTCCAGCATAGTACACCATATGTTTATCTGATTCAAAGTGGCCAAAGCTAGTTCATCTCACCTCATTAGTATCTGGAATACTAGTATCCCAGAGCACTTGATTGTGCTCATGTGAAACCTATACCTAGACCAGGAAGCTGTTGTATGAGTAGAGCAAGGGAACACTTACAATTAAGAAGGGAGTATGTCAGGGTTGTATTAACTCTCAATACCTATTCAATCTATAATTTGCTGAGCAAATTATTTGAGAAGCTGCACTCTATGAAGAGGAGTATGGCGTCAGGATTATGCTGAGTTATGCTGATGATATAACCTTACTTGCTGAAAGTGAGGAGAACTCAAAGCCCTTGTTGCAGAAGATCAAAGAACACTATTTTCAATATGGATTGCATCTCAGTGTCAAGAAAAAGATTTTTTATCTCTGGACCAATAGGCAGCATCATGATAAATGGAGAAAAGACTGAAGCTGTCAACAATGTAATCATACTTGTATCCACAATTAACACCCTTGGTATCAGCAGTCAGGAAATTAGGAGACTGGGAAAGTACAGTTAGGGACCTCTCGAAATTATTGAGGAGTCATGATGTCAGTTTGAGGACTAATGTGTGCCTGATTCAGGCCATGGTCTTTCTGATCACTTGCTATGCATCTGAGAGTTGGACAATGACTAAGGATGACAGAAGAAGAATTGATGCCTTTGATCTGTGGTGTTGAAGAAGAGCACTAAATATCCCATGAACCGTCAAAAGAACAAATAGATAAGTCTTGGAGATGGAGGGTGCAGCCAAAGTGCTCTTTGGAGGCAAAAATGATGAGGCTTTGCCTCACATACTTTGAGCATGTTACTAGGAGGGGCTATTCCTTGGAAAGGGACATGATGCTTGGAAAGATAGAGCATCTACAAAGAAAAGGAAGACTCTTGACCAGATGGATTGACACAATGACTGCTGCAATGGGTTTTAATGTGTCAGGAAGTATAAGGATGACACAGAATAGGACATGGTTCAGATCTGCTGTTCATGGCTCCTCTATGGGTGGTACTTGACTTGACACCTAACCACAAAAGCAACAGGCGTGCCTTGAGGAGCTCTGCTGGCCACATCCACCAGGTATTCCAAGGAAGAAAGACAGCAACATCTTCCCATGTGATTCATTGGCTCTGAAAGCTGAGTCAGCTGGGACTCAATAGCACATAACCATAATAACAAGGGGCACACCTTACAGCCACTCTGATCTGCTGATCCAAAGGCCGCATCTTTTCAGCAGTTCAAATCCACCAGCAGCTGAACAGAAGAAAAATGGACAGTCTTTCCTGGGTGGCTCACAGGCACAGAAACCTGATGGAGGGCCAGCTCCGAGTCAGCTCTGACTCCACTGCTGTGAGCTGAGTTCAGTAGGTACGTCCCCTTCACAGGAGCCCTGGGGGTACAGTCTGTGGTGCTCCAAAGGCTGCCAGTCTCTCCTCGTTTGAATCCACCAGTGGCCCATTTGCACAAAGACAGGAAGTCTCCTCCCACTAAGATTTACAGCCTCAGAAACCTGATGGAGGACACTGTATGTTGGAACTGACTCGGCGGCAGTGAATTGAATGAGCTGGACTGAACTGAATGGAGGCAGATTGTGGGCATGTTATCAGGAGGGGCCAGTCTTTGGAGCAAGGCATCATTCTTGGAAAAGTACAGAGTCACTGAAGGAAAAATTATTTCTTTAGAGTCAGAACCAATGTATAGCTGACACTACAGCACGTTTGCAGAGGCTGCAAATTGCACCAGAGAAGATAGGTCATCCTTCTTTCTTGAAGTGGCAGCCGGATTTGAACCATTTGTTTTGCGTTTGCAGCACAACTTTCTACCCACTAGGCTACAAGAACTTGAAAGAGAAGAATACCCTTAATAAAATTAACTGACAGCTGACTGCAACAATAGGCTTAGCAGAGATTACGAGGTTTCCTTCTGTTATACACTGTGGGGGCAGGCGTCGGGTCTATGTGCTGGACAGGATGTTTGGTGGCTCAGTGGTAAGGAGTCCAACTGCCAAACCCAAATGCACACAGTTCAAATACACACCAGCTGTCCTGAGGGAGAAAAAAACACATTAAAAACAATCTTCCCCCTGTGTTTTACTGCCTCTGAAAGTTTACTGGAGAGGCAGCTATGAGTAGGTCTGACTTGATAATATATAACAATAGCAACATGAGTTGAAACTGACTTGCTGTCACCGAACAGCTGGCTCACCTGGTGGTAGACTCCACTTTCAGTAGCACCCTTCCTGAAGGCAAAGCCACACGGCTGGTCAGAAAGACTCAAGTAGCGTCTCACTGTTTGGTTAAGAATCAAAATGAAGTTAGGGCTCCACTACAGAGCTGAGCCTTCCTCCACAGCCAAAGTCTCCAGATGTTAATGTCTAAGACAAAAGAAGCTACTGCTTCTGAAACAAAGAGTGAATTGATAATATTGCTAAATGCCTGCCTGAGGCAACAGGTGCTGACCACAAGAAGAGTCCATTTGTCGAGTGTTAAATCCCTGTCAGTTCCGTGAATCTATAAGAGGCTCAAGGTGGAACGCAGGGAACAGTCTCAATGGACCCACTGGCTCAGGGAAAGAGCTTACAGCTGTGTCTCTTATAACTTCTCATAATTACAAGGGAAAGCCAGGACAAATTCAATTCTGTCCCCCAAAGTGATTTAGAATTTCTAATCCCTCTACCTGTAAATGCAACCCTGTTTGAAAAGGAGGCTTGCTTTTATGTGTTAGGTTAATAAGTTCATACCAGGTGAGCCAGAGTCCTAAAGTTAATCTCTTCCGAGCTACATATACAAAGAGCGGGACAGACTCAAGCACACAGGGTGAAGACCTTATGTGAAGACAGACACGCAGCAAAAGAATCTACAAGCCCAAGGATTGCAGCAGCTTCTAGAAGAGGAATTGGACAAAGAAGAACCTTTCCCTGGAACTATGCCCTGAATTCTAGCTGCTGTCATCCTGGGCTGTGAGACCATGAACTTTTTCTTCTCTAAAGCTACCACCTTGTGGCTTTTTGTTGTTGTTGTTACAACACGAGGTAACTAAGATGGAATTCTATTACAATTTTAAGAGAGTGGTCTTGCCAAAGAAGCAACAAAACTGGGGAGAAATACTTGTGACTGGAGAAGTTTAAAACCTAGCCTTTGGGCCCCTATTCTCTTAGGAAGTGAACTCGGAAAGCACCTCAACCATCTAGAAGGACAAACCTCAGTTCAGTTAGGACACTCGAGGGTAGTAGAAAGGGCCTCAAAACTAGTCCCACTGGCATCTAGTCACAGACTAGACTTGTCATTGACTCACAGACAGAATAAAACTGCCCCATAGGATTTCAAGAGTGTAGTTCAATACACCCCGTACCAATAATCAGGAGATCAGAAGACATATTGCACTGGGAAAGTTGGCTGTCAGAGACCTCTCTAAATTATGAGTAATAATATCAGCTAGAGGACCAAGGTGCACCTGATTCAGGCCATGGTCTTTTCAGTCACTTGCTATGTATCTGAGATCTGTACAATGACTAAGGATGAGGAAGAAGAATTGATGCCTTTGAGCTATGGTATTGGAGAAGAGTACGGAATATCTCATGGACTGTCAAAAGAACAAACAGGTGTGTCTTGCAGAAGGTGCAGCCAGAGTGCTCCTTGAAGGCAAAGATGAGAAAGCTTTGCCTCACATACTTTAAGCATCTTGTTAAGAGGAACTGACTCAATGACAATTGGTTCCTATTGTTTTTCACAGGCCTGCATTTATGGTACATCTACAGTTCCAGATCAAGAAGAGGCTTATCCTGACCCAGGGGAGACCCCCGGATGTCACTCCTTCATGCAGAAACAAGAATGAGCATTAGAGCTTGCTAGGAGGAAAGAATGGAAACCTGGGGCAGGAGATTTATGCTGTTTTAAGTGATATCAAGTCAAAAGAGTTTTCAGAGATTGTAAAATGAGGGGATTGCCCATCAAAAGAGACATTGGTGAATCTGAACTGCCAGAGAAGGATCAGCTTTGGATTAGTAGCACAGCTTTTTATGGACTATGTCACCACATTTCCCTGTTGTCATTCTTATGTGCCATGTAGTCATCTGTGACTCATAGCGATCCTATGTATAATATCTCTGAACGCTGTCCTATCCTGAGCCAGTCTCACTGTCTCTAACACATCAATCTCCCTTTCCCCAGTTACTGTATCAATCCATCTCATCTGGGGTTCTCCTCTCCTGCACTGTCTTTCCACCCTTCCAAGTATGATGTCCTTCTCCAGGGACGTATCCCTCCTGGCCACATGTGCAAAGTATGTGAGACAAAGCTTCAAAATCCTTACCTCCAAGAAGTATCTTGGTTTCACCCTCTCCAGGACAGAACTGTTTGTTCTGTTGGCAGCCCCTGGTATGTTCAGTACTCTTCTCCAGCACCACAGCTCAAAGGCATGATTATTCTTCTATCATTCTTAGTGAATGTCCAACTCTCTGATACATCTCCCTAGTGAAAAAACAAACGAACCAATTCTTTTCCCAGATAGTGATGATCAGTTATATAAGTTTCCTGGGGCTGTTGTAACAAACTATCACACACTGGGCAGCTTGAAACAACAAAAATGTATTCTGTCACGGCTCTGGAGGCTGGGAATCCACACTCACAATGTCAGCATGGCAAAGCTCTCTTCAAAAACTCTAGGAGAGGACTCTCTCTTTTCCCTTCCTGCTTCTGCTTATTCCTGACAATCTTTAGCACTTCTTGGATTGTTGAGACATTACTCCAGTCTCTGCCTCTATCATTGTACAAATGTCTTTCTTCTTTGTGTCGATGTCTCTTCTCATCTTTGACAATGATACCAGTCATATTAGAATCCACTCTATCCCAGTAAAGGAGATATCCAATGGAGGAGGACTGCTTTGAAGTGGAACTGACTCTGTGACGGTGAATTTGATTTGGTGATGTAGTGTTATGTGTTGCGTTATTGACTGAAAGAAAGATTAGTGGTTCAAATTCACCCGCTGTCCTCTGGAAGAGGGATGGACTACCTTCTCCTGAAAAGATTTACAGCCTCAGAAACTCAATGGAGAACTACTATGAGTCAGAATCGACTTAACAGCAGTGGGATTCTTGGTCTACCACAATAAGACCTCATATGAACTTGAGCAATAATATCTTCAAAGATCTTATTTTCAAACGAGATCATATTCACAGGAACCAGGGTTAGTAGATTCAACATATATTTCTGAGGGATACAATTTAACTCACAGCCCCAGGTAAATTCAAAACTGCTCATCAAGAGTTTTCCTTCTCATCCAGGAGCCCAGTCTGTGTGCAGCTGCAGTGCATTTTGGGTTGACCCCTTAGCCCCACCCTTAGAACAAGACCCAATCTTTTCCTCTAGAGTGCGTCGTCAGGGCTCCTTATTAGGGTTCAGGATGAGCTTAGGGGTCCACTGCAACACTGGGGGGTGTTGGAGTGCTGGTGACACTCATGCCACTTGCCCACACTCTCAACTCATCTGATTGGGGTCATTCCTGAGCCTGCTGACCTTATTGTGACTTGCGGATGTGACAGACTTCGGCACATTCTGAGCAGATTTAGATGCACAGATGAAAGTAAATCTTCATCGGAGCCCAGTAGCTCACCAGGAGTTGTTTTTCCTGGGCTCACCAGGAGTTGTTTTTCAAAAGGCATAAAATTTTCTGTTGCAGATGGCATGTAATTTTATTGTAGAATCCCAAGAGCTTACATTGGGACTTACCATAAATCCATGCATCACTTTCCCCCATCATTGTCACCTCTCAACATAGCATGTCTGTCAGGTCATATGGCCTTGGAGGCAGGGCTTCCTGCATTGCAGCATAGACCCACCGCAGAGCTGCCTCCTGCTCTGGGTTCACTCAAAACTGGAAGCTTTCCAAATCAACAGCCTATGAGCTGGAGCAATATTCCCAGGGGTGGAATAGGCTGCCTTCAGAATCCATTGACACCTGTCATGCACTGTGCCTCTCTCTGTGGTGAGAGACTCAAGATGCAGTAGCTAGACCTTCACTCTGGATGGGAGGTCCCAGCATGCTCCTGGTATGTAACCCATAAAAATGTCAATATCATGGAAGTCCTGTGAATGTCCTTAGGATTTATCTCCTGCTTACTGCAGCTAATATATCTTAGCAAGATTTTTAAAATTTCAACCATGTTGTATCATTTTCTTTTTTTATATAAAGTATCTTCAGGTTTCAAACACTAAAATTCACTTTTTCTGGTGCACAATTAACCAAGATTTCATATATGCATAGATTCTCCTAACAATACCACCACCAGGATGCAGAAAAAAGAAGCATCCAAAATTTCCTTTTGCTGCCCCTTTACATCCAGATTCTTCCCTCAACCCCTAATAACAACTGGCCTGCTCTTTTTCTGTATGTTTTCCTTTTCTAGAATGTCAAACAAATAAACAAGTGGAATTATACAGTATGGAGCCTTTTGAGACTCCTGGGTTCTTTCCCTTAGCACAGAGGATTTGAGCTTCCTCTGTGTGGTTATATGAATCTACTGTTGATCCTTTTTGTGTACTACAGCTTTGTTGTTGTTACTTTAGCTTTTTTAAAAAAATGCTGAGTAAGTAGATTATTGTGTAAATGCACTATAGTTTCTTTATCCATTCACTCATCAAAGGACTCATGGGTCCTTTCCAGACTTTCCTAGTTATAAATAGACCATTATTTTCTTGTTCAGGTCTTTGTGTGAACTTAAGTTTTAATTTCCCTGGGTAAGTATCTATATGCATAGAATTTCAGGATCATGCAGGTGTTTCAGGTCATGTGTTTTTGGTTTTTTGGTTAATTGGTTGGGTTTTATTTTTGCAAGAATTAATAGCCACTTTGTGTTTATCACCCAATTAGCACAAGTCATCAACATAGTAGATCATTGTTTTCTTTGGGAAGTTCAGAAAATGGGACACAAGGGCAGAAGGCCACAAGCATCTCTCTGGAAGGGCAGAGGAAGTGAGAATAGCACAGCCCCTCAGCACCTCAGAGCAGAAAGCAGATAAAGAGACAATGGCCCAGACACATGGTGCCTCTAAAACTACATCAGCAGCAAGAGGTTCATTTATTCATTCATTGATTGTTGATTTACAGACTTTGCTCCCAGTTGTGGTACTGACAGAGACTTTATTAGGGAAGTAAATTGGAGAGTGGGGGGAGAATATCTCACAATTCAAGTCCAGATTTAGTTCAGCAGTTTCAAGTCAGATTAGCAACATAACACAATTCCTTACATAGTGGAAATTCAAATCATCCACCAACATTTGTCTCAAGACAATTATGTCGGCTTCTCCTTTATTACCCAGCAAGCACAGCAAAACCTTTAACTGTAGACTATCTCAGGGTTCCTTTGGCTACACCTTGCTACAGTTACTCTACAGCCTTGTCACAGTCTCCCCACCACTATTACTGGGGTCTTGCCATCAGGATCTCATTCTCACTAGGGTCTTGCTCTCACCAGGGTCTTGCTCCAGTCTCCCTCAAGTATTGCTGCCCCGTGTGGGAAGCATTTTCTTATCTTAGTCCCACAGCTGTTGATGATTTCCAAGACCATGTGCCTGCATTTAAGGGAGATCGAAACCAGAGAGGGCTAAAATAATTGCTAAAATAGCCACCTTTAGGCTAACATCACACCAGGCCATCCAGATCTCTTTGAAGTACATTATGACACATAGTAGGTGTGTTCACATAGTTCAGGGACCAATAACAACAAAAAATGTATATCATTATTCATTTCATGTGCATGTAAATTTTTTGGTCCTCCTCACAGGGATAAAACACAATGCATTAAATAAATAGGAGAGTTTCAGATATCTGAGACTGTGCTAGTCTCCCCTCACAAAGACAGCATCTATGGCAGGTGAGGCACAAGGGAGGCCACTTCTTGGGCTAGCTCACCATAGTTTTCTGTCATCTTCTAAGATTCTTCTGATTTCTCCAGGAGGCTAACATGTTAAAAAGATGATAGATACCATTACCACTGCATCTTCTACACCTGTAAGGGTAGTACTAACATCTACTGCCAAACCCCACCTGGGATTGCAATAATGTAGGGTTTTCCCCCTTTACTATCTGTGGGGGGATAGAGGAGATTTCATAAGCTTCCATTAGTTGTTCTCCACTACAATTGCTTATTCTTACCCCATTGGCCAAATATCCAAGTTTGTCTTGGTATACTATCATTAATTATAGAGGGTTAATGTATCAAGTAGTTCTATTATAAGCCAGTTAGTTGGCCCACATGTACTTAGTAGAGAGACCATTATGAAATTCTGGGACTAGTAGCAATGTCAAATGCAAGCTTATGTCCTCAAAATATTTAGATAGTCTTTTTCTCCAGTGAATAATATTAAAGCAGAGCACAGTAACTGTCTTTCAAGAAAGAATGGAAAAATGATCAGGTTTACTTGCCATTGTATTGCATTGTTCTCTCTATCATGGACCCTATTTTCTCTCCAGTCTAGAACACACTCACATGCAAAAGCCATGCAAAAGGTCATAAATTACTTTTTAAATTGGTTTGGGGGAGGGGCGGGAGAAAAAAAGAAAATTGGTTTTCGTTTTTATATTGGCTTTCACACAAATTTGTATATATTATATTTTGTTCATATACATTGTGTTTCAAACATTTCTCTGTTCACATAGTGTTTAATATGATAATTCCCATAAATTGTATTTTATACAATTAACCATCATTTATCCATGACCACAATTACCCCAAGTTTTCACGTCCCTACTGCATCTTTCCTAATTCTTCTACCCCCTACCTCTTCTCACCAAACTCTGCAGAGTCACAAATTCTTAAGAGGACAGATACCCTTAGCATCCTGGTCGTCCACTCTTAGTTTCTCCTGTTGGTACAAGATGAGTAGTACTCTTGTGTAGTTGCACATATATTTTACCCCCAGGGATGCTGTGTTCTGTTAACCAGCTTCATATTTCTGATTCCTTGCTACTACTCATCAGCTCTGAATCTCAAAAAACAATTTTTTTTTTCACAATTACGTTGGTTCAAGAGATTTTGGCATTATATCAAAAGGACATCAATGATGAAGAAGACAAGGTCATGTAAGAAAGCAGAAACTGCACTGCAGCCTCAGGGACTACTGGTGCTTGTGAGTGTTTATAAATGGGGTAACCAGTATGATTCACTCACTCACTTATTGCCATTGAGTTTGAACCAATGACTCAATGGCACATAACAACAACAACAACAACAACAACAACAGCAGCAGCAGCAGCAGTTTTCTTGAGAATGTATGTCTGGAGACTAAGCTGCACCTGATCCAGACCATAGTCTTTGCAATTACTTGCTATGCATCAGAAAGCTTGACAATGACTAGGGATAATAGAAGGAGAATTGATGCCTTTGTGCTGCAGAAGAGTATTGAATATAGCATGGACTGCTAAGAGAACAGGTTTTTCCTAGAGAGGGTGAGACCAGGCTGTTCCGTGGAGGCAAGGATTCTGAAGCTTCGTCTGACATACTTTGGACATGTTGCAAGGAGGGACCAGTCCTTGGAGAGAGACATCGTGCTTTAGGAGGGTGAAGGGACAGCGCAAGAGAGGAAGACCCTTGATGAGATGGATTAATTCAGTGACTGGGGTAATGGGATAGGTGTGTCAGAGCCAATAAGATTGACATAGGATAGAGCAGGATTCAGGGCTGTTGTACATAGGGTTGCTTTGAGTTGTAGCCAACTTAACAGCCCATAACAACAACAACAATGTTGCATGAGAGGAGATTGCCCATATTCCTCCCGAAGAATTGCTGGTGAGTTTGAACCACTAAAAAGACATCAACTTTGGATTATCAACACAACTCCTTGCCAAGAAGGACACCAAAACTCCCTGCCCGTTTGATTGGGACAGAAAATAATGTTTTTAAGAGTTTTCTTTCAGATTAAACAAATACCTTCAGATCTTACAACTATTATTCTTTCTTTGTATTATTAGTTTACAACTAAATCAGGTCAAGTTTTCATTCCTGATTGCTTTTGATTGCTTACATTTTACTATGGATGATTTAGGTACACTTCATTATTCTATCAAATGTAAAAATGTAAAAGATTAGTAAAATACATTAGTGCTAAAGAGCAGCGTTGCCAGTCTAGAGACTAAGTGTGCCTGATCCAGGCCCTGGTCTTCACAATTATTTGTTTTGTGTAAGAAAGCTGGAAAATGACTAAAGATGACAGAAGAAGGTCTCCAAAAGAACAAACAGATCTACCCTGCAGAAAATTGTTGCTTCGAGGTAAAGATTTTGAAGGTCTGTCTAACACACTTTGGGCATGTTTTAAGGATGGACCAGGCCTTGGAAAAGGACATCATGCTTGGAAAGGTGGAAGGGCAGTGTAAAACAGAAAGACCCCCGATGAGATAGACTGACACAGTAACTCAGGTAATGGGGGGATAGGCGTGTCAGAGACAGTGAGACTGATTCAGGATAGAGCAGAGTTTGGAACTATGGTGCATAAAGACGCTATGAGTCTCAGTTGACTTAATGGCATGTTACAACAGTACAAGTTTTTACTGTCGGCCAAGCTTGATTCTACAGATTTGCCATCCAGTTAACTCCCATTCATGCTGATCCAGTATATAATACTTCAAAAACATAACCAGGTCTTTTACTATCTACACTCTCTACCTGCATACTCTGGTGACTTAATAGTAAGGAACTGAGCTTACCAAAAGTATGTGGTTCAAATCCACCAGCTGCTTTGTAGGAGAAAGAGGGACAATCTCCTCACAATTAATGCCACTGGAGGCTCAGCTATGAAAGGTCAGCCGTGGATTGGCTCTGACTTGATGGTACACAAGAACAGCAACCAACAATAACAACACTATCTTCATAATCACTGATGTGCTCAAATGCATTGTTTCATTTACTGTGTTTTAAGTAACTTCCAATCTAGTGGTCTCATCTTGCATCACGTTTTGGGCTGTATTTTGTTGTGGTCCATTGAGTTTTCATTTGCTAATTTTTGGAAGCAAGGTTTGTCCCCCTAGGTTGTCTCAGTCTGCAAGCTGTGCTAAGACCTCTTCAACATGAGTGATCCTATAGGACTTGAAATAGTGGTGGTATAGCTTCCAGCACCATAATGCCATGACATTCACCCTGGTATGACGCACTGACAGAAGATCCCTTTTAGTCCAAGCAACAACTTTACACAGTAAATGTCCTTCCTCTTTTACTGACAAGGTGTAAGACCAAAATTCCCTGTATAGAACATAGTATTGACCAGCCCAAGGCTATGGACACCTAGTTTGGTAGCCTCGATGTAGTCCCCTCCTCCCGTTTCTGTGTAAAACATCATGCTCCTGATTTACAAAGGTCAAAGTATATTTGATAGAAAACTATACTTACCATGGAGCTACTAAAGGTTGAATTGTGATATTCCAAAAGTCCTAACACCTGTACCTGTGAAAATGGCTTTATCTTGGGAAAAAGGATTTTCTTTTTTTTTTTTTTTTTTGCTTTTTACTTTACAGATGTTGTTGTTAATCATATTATGATAGGTATGATTGGTCCTCCGTGACTGGTACCTTATAAAAGAGAAAAATAGACATGAAAACAGTCATACACAGAGGAAGACACCAACTACCAGCCAAGGAACACCAAGCTGTGCCTGGAGACACCAGAAGATGGAGAGGATCTCCTCCTGCAGAGAATGAGCATAGTCCTGCTGACACTCTGAACTGGGATTTCTAGTCTCTAGAACGATGCAAAGTAAGTATCTTTTCTTTCTTTTTTTTTTTAACCATTGCCTAATACTCTAATAGTGGTGACATTCAGACTGCATTTCTCCAATACTACCCTCAACAGTCAAATTACATTTTTTTCAATCCTGTTTTTGGTAGAATGATTTTGTTTTAGTAAAATGAATTTGTTCTTAACTCACCTAAGTATAGTCCTTCAAGGTAAACTCACCACAGTTTATGACATTTTTTTCCCTTCCTCCTTCCTCCACCCTCAGGCCCCTACCCTCTGAACTTTGTAAGTAAACTAGTATAATTTTTTTAAAAAAACTCCAAGGGAGAAGAAGTAATTATCTATTTTTTTAAAAACCACTCACTCCTTGGTATTTTGTTATGGCAGCTCTGGGAAATGAAAATAAACTCTTTATATTTTTTCTTATAAATAACTTCTCTAGGATTTACAGAGATGAGATGATATTTGACATTAATTATTCATTGTAGGTCTGGAGTGCAGATTCTGAGTGTAACTGGGCAAACTCAGCAGTGTGTCCAGGAGAAAGGAAAGATCTTGTTTATGGGTGAGAGAGGACCTCATATGTAGATCAATCCCCATAAAGGCAGTTCCAGTGTCTGTCTTCCCAGCTGGCTACAGTCTTCAGACCAGGACTTAATCAGGGACTTCAGGTGTTAGCCTAGGGAGTCATTGGTGAATTGTGTCGACATGGGGTAGGGTCCATATGCATTCCAAAACCAGTCCTTGCATTGGAAAAATGTGTCCCATTGTGCTTCTATCTCTATTGTTATTGTGTGCCTTTGAGTCAGAACTGACCCATAGCTGACCCTCCAGCAGGTTTGCAGAGACAATCACATGGGAGGAGACCACCCATTCTTCTCCCACAGAGTAGCTGGCAGATTCAAACCTCATCCCTTTGGGATTGCAACTCAAATTTCTTACCATTAAGCCACCAGAGCTTCCTGTGGAGATAGTATATTCTGCACTTGGAAATACTACTCTAACCCAGAGTAAATAAAGGCTCCTCAAACCTCTACAGGTATCAGTGCAAATAGACCCACCACTTGGGCCATATGACTGTGAAAATTGTAGGGTAAGTAACAATACTATTGGAAGCTCTGGTAAATCCCAGTAAGTGAATTGAAATTTAAACTATTTGGTTCTATAGTTAAGACATTACATCTGTACACCCATTGGAAGTCAATTCCCATGCTCTGGTTCTTAGTAGAACTGACCATGGAGCATCAAATTATTATATGGCTGGAACTGACATTATGAACTGAGTGTTTTCATAGGCATCAAGTCAAGTCCAGCAGCCATCTTTCTATCATAACATGGCACCTGTAGAAAGAGCAAGGACTGCATGGGGACGGCCATATCTGACCTTACCAACTCCACAATGGGGAACTATACCTGTCATCAGCATCCACAACTCAAAATCAATTCCCATGAGGTCAAACTTGGCTCCAGGCTCCCACACCTCTTTCTACTCATCCCAACATCAATCTGCTCTACTGGGTCAAAAATCTGTTGCAATTGCTTATAGACCACACAGAACAATAATAAGGAAGTCAAAGGCTATAATTCAGATTGGCAGCAAGATACAATCACTCAGTTAGAAAAGCCCCTAAAATGTGCTCTCAGGCTCGTAGCCTTTAGGCCAGTGTTGCAAATCTCTTAGTCCTGGCAATTATGGACCTACCCATCCCCCACACTACTTGTCCTCCAACAAACTCAAGAACAAAGACTCTTAGTTCTGGTTTGGAGTAGCAGTCCCAAGGTCAGCCCTGTCTTACATCAGGTCTCTGGCTCTCTGCTGCATCTGCTACTGATCTTCTGTAGGTCTGGCTGGTGCAAGTACCTCTGGCCCAGGATGGTGCACATTGTTCTCTGCTTCTTCTTTGTTGGTGGTGAGATTATAAAAATCTGCTGAATCTACTTCACTGAGAGGCAAGACTGGCCAATTCCCTTGTGCATAGGTTAACATATCCTCTCCATCTATTCTCATGACATATTGTCTCATGACAAAGTCAAAGTCAAAAGCTAGGAAGGCCATTTTGAACGATAAACTCCTGACACCACAGCACTATATAAGGTACAGACTCAAACAGATCCAGAGCAAGCAGCACAAACATGTCCAGACCCTTACGTTGCACACCAATATCTTTGGCTCACACCTGTGAGCTCTTTGAGGAGGGAGTGTTCTCTAACTACCTGACAAAGGAAAAACAGCCTGAATGAGCAGGATTCATGGGTGGGCTCGTTCAGTGTGACTGTAAATAAAAATGGACGACTATTTCACTAAAACCTTACTCAGGTATGACCTTGAAAACAGTGACAAGACAAGCACCAAGCAATTAGGCCAATAGGCTAGTAGATTTTAGCTAACATCCTATTTGTATCCAGAAACTTCTGGCTCAATACAACAATTAAATATCCTTTTTAAGGCACGTCTGAGTGATAACGTAGAGATGACAATCTACTAGGTAACCCCCCAAATTTTGCTCAGCTCCAATGCTCCTGTAGCAAATCAAAAGCAACATCACCTACGCGAGAATGGCTGGGATCTGTGCTCTTGTAGATGTAAAGGATACAAGTATAGTTACTATACTTTAGAACACATCATATGCTTTGAACAGTCCAGAGGTCCTGCTTTCCATGAATGCTTCCACCAGAGAACACAGTAAGTGTTCTTCTAAACTCAACTCCACAGTTTCCATATGGCCGCAGGGCCATAGACCAGTAGACGTAAAAAAAAAAAAAAAGGCAGGAAAGAATATGTTTAGCACCCATTTGATCACCTGGGGTCTCTTCTTTCTCCTATGGCCAGTTTTAACAGAAAATATATA
Source organism: Elephantulus edwardii (assembly GCF_000299155.1). Lineage (NCBI taxonomy): Eukaryota > Metazoa > Chordata > Mammalia > Macroscelidea > Macroscelididae > Elephantulus > Elephantulus edwardii. The sequence continues at coordinate 6,962,731 of NW_006399883.1, forward strand.
TAAAAAAAAAAAAACCCTAGCAAACATGACCTGATAAGCCTCCCACACTGGCAGAAATACCAAGAAAGGGTAAAGGGAACTTAACTAAGGAAGGAGATAATTAATATCACCTGGAGTCTCAGGACAAACAGCAACAGTAGAACCTATAGTTTGTCATTTTAACTCTCTTATTTTAAGTTTTCCCAAATATTTTGATCAAATTTAAACCCTGGAAAATCTCCCTGGATGGAGTGAACTTAATATGAGATGCAAATATATTTGGGTAGTGTGTTCCACTACTGTGTTCCGCTCAGATACCTCTTGCCAGTTGACCCACCAACAGTGACTCTTAGTGTTTCCCCGACTGTACCCTGGGACAGTACCCTCAACCCTTCATAAGGCTGGTACCCTCACTTGAACACTAGGCCAGTACCCCTAACTGTACACCATGCTGGTACCTCTGATAGCACACTGGGGCAATACACATGACCAGAATATTGAACTTATACCTTAAATTGGAATACTTTTTCTCATAGCTACAATCTTTTTGACATGTTGAAATAATTCATTCTGGTTTTATTCCTAGATTTCAGACCAGCCCCACAGTCATGATCAGTTATGAAGATGGCACAGAACTAAGCAGTATTTAGTTCTTTAGACATACAATTTATAGTAAAGATTGTTCATTGGATAGTAACTAACAACCACATCCAGACTGGATTTCATGGAGAATTCATAACTTTTCTTAAACAAAATCTTCATCAGTCCTCAATGGCTGTGTTGTTGTTATACCCGAGTTGGAACAGACCCATAGCTGACCCTCCGGCGGGTTTTCAGAAGCAGTTAATTGCACAAGAGGAGATTGCCCATCTTCTTCCCTTGGAGCAGCTGGTGGCCTCGAACCATGTGTCTTCAGGATTGCAGCACAGCTTCACATAGAGGTCTTCCTGCAATGGACTATTACTATCAGAAAGAGGTAACCTGCTGCTGAAAAGAGGAAAAGCAGACTATGTCTGGAGTTGCTTCCTAGATACAAATTATGCTTGTTTCACAACACAATGCACAATGCCCTGTTCTAATGGCTCCCGTGCAGCACATAACTGCCATAGTCTTAGTACACAAGCTTGCATATTTCCCACCAAGCACTACCTCTTGAGAAACTTTCACAAAGAAGACTTAAGGATTTAAGTGGCAATTTAAAGCAGGCTCCACCACTGTAAGTCTATTTGTAAAGATGCCTAGAGACTTCCAAGTGTCTCTCCCTCAGTAAGTAATTTATACTTTACAACACCCCCGTAGACAGCAAGGATCCTTCTGAGTGAATCCACTTCTTGATATGTTCAGGCAAAACAAACATTTTAACGTATTGCTAGTCTTCTGCAAACTGGTGGTACTGCAGTCTCTGGGTGATGCAGAGTTAAGCACTCAACTGCCAACTGAAATGTTGACTGTTCAAACCCACTCAGCACTATTGCAGAATGGCCACAGCCTGCAGAACCCCTGAGAAGCCAAGTGTGCTGAGTCAATTTGCTGATAGTGCGTTCGAGCTAAAATACTGACGCACTTCATATTGAAGTCTGTAATGGAGCCCCAACTACACTTTGCTCTTTTAAAAAAATTTTGCTTTTGTTGTTGAGCATAGACCAATCCAGCAGTTTATATATGTTTAATTCAATGACGTGGATGACAGTCTTGGGTTGAGCAATCTATCTCACCTGTTTTTTGCTGAATTATTCCTCCTGCATTAACATAAATTCCCTACACCTCCTCCTAAATTCCCCAGTTAATCTTTCCAATTTCTGTTGTTCATAAGGTTTTCAAGGTTACGATGTTTTTGAAAACGTATCACTAGGCCTTTTTTCCCCAAGTGTCTCTGAATGAGTTCAAGTCATCAACCACCCAGTCAAGTGCTTAACTCTGCACAGCATCCAACAACTCAGTTTTAGCTAATAGAAGCTAGTTAGAAAAAAAAATCAATCAATCAATCACATCCTAGGATAACCACTGTTAACATTTTGTCAGGAAGCTTTTAAGTGAATTCTTTGAAATGTATTCTTTTACATACTAGCCTGGAAGAAGTTGCCTCATGAAGAAAAACAGGGTCAGGGAATACACAGCCAAACCTCCCAGGAAGAGTTGCACTCTACTCCTCAAGCGTCATAACTCATTGGTGAAGTTAGGAATTTTCAGAGTAACCCCTACAGTACAGTTTGGAAAACACTATTTCAAGGTCTTTCCCATTAGTTGATTGCATATAATGTTAGATATTGTCACATTGACTGCGATTTAGAGTGACTATGAACAACAGACCCAACCCTTGCCATATCCTGCACCATCTTCAAGATATCTGACATGCTCCACGGCACTGTTACAGTCACTGTGTCAATCCATCTTGTGGAGGGTCTTCCTCTCTTTCACGCTCTGACTTTGCAGTATGGTCTTTTTCCGAGGACTGGTGCCTCCTGACAACATGTCCCCAGGTAAGTGAGACAAAGTCTCACCATCATTGCCTCCAAAGAGCACCTGGTTGCATTTCCTCCAAGACAGACCTGTTAATTCTTTTGACAGTCCATGCTATGTTTAATACTCTCCAACACTGCAATTCAAGGGCATTGATTCTTCTTCCATCCTTATTTATCTTCCAACTTTCAGATGCGTAAGAAACGATACAAATGACCATGACTTAGATCAGGCACATTTTAGTCTTTAAACTAATATTCTTGTTCTTTAGCACTTTGGAGAGGCCTGTGACAGCAGATTTTCCTGGTGCAAAACATCTTTTGATTTCTTGACTGCTACTACTGTGGAGTTAACAGAGGTTAACTCGTGGTTGCTGTGATGCTAAACACTGTGATACTGGTGTATCAAATACAAGAATGGTTACCCACGGTGGACAGTGTTTGGTGGAGCTCCTTGATTAAACAAACTTGGAAGCAGGAGTGGCATTCACTTCCGAAACAGCTTGCCTCTGGAAACTCTATGAACTTAGAGAAATGATGAAAGTAATACCAGTGTTCAGGTCTTTTGTTCATAGGGTTGTTACGAGTCGTCTATGACTAGACAGCACTTAACAACTACTGTGGATGCTGATTGTGGATCCGAGTAAAATGATGTAGTTGACAACTTGAATCTTTTCTCCAACTACTATGTTGCTGCCTATAGGGCTAATGGTGAAGACTTTTGTTTTCTTATGTTGAAATGTAATCCATATTGAAGGCTGTAGTCTTTCATTTTCTTTAGTAAGTACTTCAAGTCTTCTCCACCTTCAGCAAGCAAGTTTGTGCCTCTTGTGTCACAACTCAGGTTGTTGATGAGTCTTCCAATCCTGATGCCACATCCTTCTTCATAAAGTCTAACTTCTCAAAATATTTGCTTAGCTTCCAGATTGAACAGGTATGGAGAAAGAATACAACCTGGAAGTGCATCCTTATTTTGTTCAGACAACCACTTCTTGGTTTATGTATAGGCTTCACATGAACACAATTAAGTATTCTAGGATTCTCATTCTCAAAGCTATCCTTAGAACAACACAGTTAAATGCGTTTGCATAGTCAATAATGTGTAAGTAAACATCTATCTGGTAGTCTCCGCTTTCAGTCAAGATCCATTTAACATCAAGAAGGATGTTAATGGCTACATGGTAGAGTGGATTGGGGGGATTGTATAATAATGAAAGTTTTTTGTTGTTGGGTTTTTGTGGTTTTTTTTGTTTGTTTTTTTACTTTTCAAAGAGAAAAGCCAATGGGGGGAGGGGTGGGCAGGGAGGAAAATGTACAACAATGAATGAATGAATGGAAATCCAAAGTCTCTATAAACTCTCATTAACATTTCAATTAAAAAAAGAGTGATGTTAATGGCTTCTTGTACATATACCTTGAATTTCTGACACTTTTCTGTCAATATACTGTTCCAGTTATTTTCCAAGGTTTGACTCCTACTGACAACGTGACCCAAGAATGTGAGACAAAATTTCATCACTCTTGCCTCCAAGAAACACCCTGGTTCCATTTCCTCTAAGACAGATTTGATTGTTCTTTTGGCAGTCCGTAGTAGACTCAATAATCCTCAACACAATTCAAAGGCAGCGATCCATCTTTGGCTTTCCTTGCTACAACCTATGGTGTTACAAAGCAATACTAATAAATATCCAAACCACTACTAATATGTCAGTTTGTTACACTGTGATAGCTAGTGGGTTGCTTTGCCACTGATATTTCTGATACTAGCAGTATTAGAAAAACTCTCCATGGCAGAAAGGTTTCAGAAGAGCTATCAGACTAAAGGAGATTAGGAAGAAAAACCAATTCCCTAGTTCTGAAAAGAATCCAATGAAAACCATATATATAAACTGAACATTGATATAGCACTGGAAGATGAACTCCCAAAGTTGGAAGGCACTCAAAACACAGGAGGCTGCAATAAGAAATTGAAGCTTACCAGTGATTATGAAGGTTGTGCCGAATTATACACTGTTTCATTTGTATGTGGGGTTTCAATGAGTCAACAGCAGGCTGATTCCACAGTAACAAAAACTATACTCAGAGCTTCATAGAGCTTTTGAGAGTACAGTGTACTTACAACATTCTCAGATGAGCTTCTTTACCTATGTAGACTTCTCAAATGAGAAAGAGAAACAATCAACCCATAAACTTTATAAAGAATAACCTTTTAATTTGTCCCATTGCTGGCTGGGTTCTCTATCCAGTGTTATCTACGGAAAAGCCCTCGGCTTTTACTTTTTGTCACAGTGAATTGACCTGCTAGGAAGACATCCATTGGGGAGGTAATTCCTATAACACAGACACTCTAGAAGGCCCTCATCATTTTCAAAGTCATCTAAAGGTGAAGGTTGATTTGGCATGACTAACTAGAACAATTGTCAACAAAGGCTAATGTCAGATCTTCCTGAAAATGAGTCCATTATTACAGTTCTGCCCCTTTGAGTCAAATAATCCTCTTTCTCTTCAGTACTTTTATATCCTTTGTAATATTGATGAAAAATGTGGTATGCATTCTTGCTTCAGAAAGATTACAAGATGTCCTTTGTAATATTGATGAAAAATATGGTGTGCATTCCTGCTTGAGAAAGATTAGGAGGCACTGGATTTGGAAGCAGAAAACTGGCAGAAATAGCAGATTTCAGCAATACATGTAAACATCTGTTCCAAGGCAGATGATTGTCCATATGGACGAGTTAAAGCACGTCCAAAAATTTAAGCTATCTTCTTTTGTATCAGTTTCCTAATGAAATGCAATTAAAGGCTAAAAATAAGAAAATGTCTACCATTAAAAACACAAAGACATTTAAAAAAAGCAGCTGTGACTGCCACAGTTTAGGGCTTACACATGCTTGAATATAAAGTGTGTCAGATGATCATCAGCCATTTATTGTGAACTTACTGTAAACAAGATCTGGGGTAGATACTCAAGAAGGCGAAAATTGATCCTGTGAGTCATATGATCTCCATACTCAAGCAGCTTATAATATAGTAAAATGTCAACAAACACAATTCATTGCCAAGAACTGGAACAAACTCATAGCTGACCCTTCAGTGGGTTTTCAGAGGCTGCAATTGCATTAGATGAGATTGCCCATCCTTCTCCCAAAGTGCAACTGGGCAACTGGTGTATTTGCCACTTGTTATCCATGGCTTGCTAAGTACTTCTGTAGATGCTATATTCCCTAATCTACTCTTTTCATCTACTTGTAGCCCAGTACTCTTGCTTAACAAATCTGTGGCTCTATATAAATGCCCTGTTCGTATTGATTGTCAGCATCAAGTTGATTTTGACTCACAGTGATGCCATGTAACAGAGTAGTACTGCCCTATCCTGTTACCTCGGCTGTAATAATTACAGAAAGAGCTCACCATACCTTACTCCTATAGAAAGGGTGGCTGGATTTCAAGCACAAACTTTTCAATTAACAACTGAGCATTTCATTATCGTACCACCATGATTCATTCTCCTTCTCTCTCATTACTGTCAAGTCAGGTCCAATGTCACAGGAAAAGACTGCTTATATTTCTCCTGTAAAGTGGCTGGTAGTTTCAAACCTTCAGAGAAGCTCAGCCTTTGGGCTAGCACCCCAATTCTTCAGATTATACCACTTCTAAAAGAAAGTATATACACTTCTTCATTCCAGGCCGTTTATGAACTAGCTCCTGAAAATCATTAACAAAATGCTCAATGATTGGATATCAGGAAAAATCACTCCTGCCCTCACCCTAATTCCATCAGAAAGGCTCACCAGTGGTGGCTGCATGCTTTCTTGAACAGGGTTCATGCTTCTCCTACACCATCTAAACCATTCCCATCAGGTTGGAATATCTGTGAATCTATGTGCACACTAGATGATGTGTTCTATGAGTGTGAGTTGTGGTTAGCTCACCTATCATGGGGACCCAGCTCAGTGCCAAGCACTTTGAAAAAAGCACTGCCGAATAAGCGGATAAACTACACTTTCAATTGTTTTCTATCACCCTTCATGAGACCACTACATAGTGAGATCAGATTCACTATTTAGCCGCTATAACACACCTACTCCTGTTCAAGAAATTTATCTCTTGTTCTTAACTGTCAGTGGCTGAACTTAATATAAGACCATTATCATTCTGAAAATGTCAATTGCACATATCTCTCTCCTGAGTTGTTATGTGGGCGAAAAGACTCTATCAGTATCCAGTGAGATGTGCCTCCCACTAACCTTGTGGAAGCTTATTTTATCTTCTATTTCTCAGGTATTACTGGCTTTATTTGATTGTATTTTTTTAAAAAAAAAAAGGAAAGAAGGGAGAGACTAACTTCTACCTGGCACTATGATAAGTGCTATTAGATTAATGAAATGAGTAAGACATAGTTCCAGGCCTCAGGGAGATTTTAGTCTTGTTGTTAGGGACTGTCCAGTCAAGTTCAACTCCTAGCAACTCTATGAATAACAAATCCTACCCTGTCCTATCCTGTACCATCTTCATCATCTATGACATTTTTGAGCCATTGCTGCAGTCATTATGTGAATCCATATCCTTGAGGATTTTCTTTTCTTTTGCTGATTCTCCACCTTTTCCAAGCAATAACCTCTCATAGCAACATGCCAAAAGTATGTGAGACAAATATTTGTCATCCTTTCCTCCAAGGAGCAGGCTCACTGTACTTTTCCTAAAACAATCTCTTTCTTCTTTTAGTAATTATCCCAAGAGTGAGATATTCAGCACTCTTCTCCAACACCACAACTCAAAGGCATTAATTCCTCTGTCATCCTTATTCATTGTACAGCTCTCAGATGCATAGCAAATGACTGAAAAGACCACGGTCTGAATCAGGCACACTTTAGTCTTCAAACTGACATTATTGTTCTTTAGGAATTTGAAGAGATTCCTGATAGTTAACTCTCCCAATATAATACGTCTCCTGGCCTCCTGACTGGTACCAAGGATTTTTTTTATTTTATTAAATTTTATTAGTTTCAATGAACATTCACAGGGATTCTGGGCTTTCACTCCTTCATTGCCGCACCATTCTCTCCACCCTCCTCCCCAGTTTGTTCTTCTTCCCCGCCATCCGAATGTCTGTTTTAATTGTCCAATTGC
>NW_006399883.1:6971608-6986317 GCF_000299155.1 Elephantulus edwardii
TATGGAGAAAAGGTACACAGTGATGAATAGCATTCCTGATTTAAACCATGCAGTGTTCCTTTGCTCCATTCAGACAACAGCTTCTTGGTCTAGATAAAAGTTTCATATGAGTATAATTAAGTGTCCTGGGATTTTCATTCTTCTTGATGTTAGCCATAATTTGTTATGATCTACACAGTCAAATGACTTTGTATAGTCCATGAAATGTATATAGATATTCTTTTGATATTCTCCGCTTTCAGTCAGGATCCATCTGATATTAGGAATGATATCCTTAGTGCCATGGCCTCTTCTAACCTATCCAAAGTTTGAACTTTGTGGAGTTCCCTGTCAATGTACATTTTAGTCATGTTTTGATGATCTTCAGCAACATTTTGCTTTCTTATGGCAATAATGATATTGTTCAACAATTTCTACACTCTGGATCTCTTCCAGTTAGCTGACTAAGTAGTTGTCCTCTGAATTTCCTAGCATAGACTAGTGAGTATGTCAGGGGAAGCATCTATTTGTTGAGACATGACAATTGGTATCCCATTGACTGCTGGAGACTTTTTTTTTTTGCCGACGCCTTCAGTGCAGTTTAAACTTCCTTCTTCAATACCTTTGGTTCTGGCTCGTATGGTAGTTCCTGAAACATTTCAGTGTCAAACAATTCTTTTTAATTACTGTGACTCTGTATTTTCCTTCCATCTTCTTTTGAGGCTTCTTGGGTCATGTAGTATTTTGGCCATAGAATCTCTAAGTATTGCAACTCGAAGTCTGAATTCATTTTTCAGTTCTTTCAGCTGGAGAAAAGCTGAGAGAGTTCCTTCCTTTTTATATGACAACTTCAGCTCTTTGCACATTCTGTTATAATGTTTTTCTTTGTCTTTGGAACGGACCTATAGTTGACCCTCTAGTGGGTTTTCAGAAGCATTTAATAGCATGAAGGGAGATTGCCCATCCTTCTTCTGGAACAGCTGGTGGTTTTGGACTGCAGATCTTCAGGATTGCAGTGCAGCTTTTTACCATTGGGCCACTAGAGCTCCCTCAATTTATAGTCTAGTTGTTGTTGTGTTATGTGCTATTATGTTACCCATGACTCATAGCAACCCTATGTACATTAGCTATGCATCTTGCCCTATCCTGAGCCAATCTCACAGTCTCTTAAGCCCATTTCTTCATTTACTGAGTCAATCCATATCATCCTGCATCTTCCTCTTTTGTGCTGTCCTTCCACCTTTTAAAACATAATATCCTTCTCTAAGGACTGTTTCCTCCTGGCAACATGCTCAAAGTATGTGAGATGGAACTTCCAAATTCTTGCCTCCATGGAGCAGCTTGGTTTTACCCTCTCCAAGACAAACCTGTTTGTTCTGGTAGTCCACGATATGTTCAACATTCTTCTCCAGCACTACAACTTAAAGGTATTAATCCTTTTTCTATCATTCTTAGTTATTATCTAGCTCTCTGATGCATAGCAAATAATTATAAAGACTATGGCCTGGATCAGGCACACCTTAGTCTTCAGACTGGCATCGTTGCTCTTCAGTACTCTAGGGGGGTCTCAGTCCATAGACTTTCCCAATGCAATTCATCTTTTGATTTCCTGACTGCTGGTGCCAAGAATGTGGATTGTGGAACCAAGCAAGCTGAAGTTGTTAACAATCTCAATCTCTCCCTTTTCTATCATGAAGCTGCCAATAGGCCAAGTGGCGAGAATCTTTTTCTTCTTGATGTTCAGCTTCAATCCATACTGAAGACTGCCATCCTTGACCTTCTGCAGCAAACACCTCATGTCATCCTCAGTTTCAGCAAGCAAGGTTTTGTCATCTGCATACCGCAGGTTGTTGAGTCTTCCTCCAATCCTGATGACACATTACTCCTCATAATGTCCAGCCTCCTGAATGATCTGTTCTGCATATAGATTGAAAAGGTATGAAAATAAGATGCATCCCTGACACACACTTTTCCTGATCCTGAACAATGCAGTGTTTCCCTACTCTGTTCTGACTACTCCTTCCTAGTCCAAGTATAGGTTTCTCATGAGCACAATTAAGTGTTCTGGGATTCCCATTATTCTCAAGATTAGTCACAATCTGTTGTGATTCCCACAGTCAAGTACCTTTGCATATCAATGAAACACAGATAGACACTCCTCTGGTACTCTCTGCTTTCAGCCAAGATCCATCTTACATTGGCTATGATGTCCCTAGTCTCACGACCTCTTCTAAACCCAACTTGCATATCTGGAAGTTATCTGCTAATGTACCATTCCAGTCATTTTTGGATAATCTTCAGCATAGTCTTGTCCTGTTTATGCCATGTAGGAATCAGAATCACAGGGGAATAGAGAGGAAGTGGGTGGGCAGAGGTGGGTAGAGGCCTGAGCCATCAAACCAAGACTGGCTAGGGGCAGGGAGTGGGAGGTGCTGGAGGGTAAGGAGAGAGAACTGAGCTGGATGCTAGCAGTGCAGGGGTGAGGGTGGGAACAAGACACATGTACCTAAGGGGGTGGCAGGTGGGACCAACACCTGATCTGTTAGTAGAGTAATGGGAAATGTCTCTCATCTGCTCTTTTTGGCAAAATGCTTATCTGTCAAATATTGCTCTAGACTTGAACATCAAAATTAAGACAGATGAGGGAGAAAGATTGTCTATCCACTTCTGAAATAACAGCCCTCAGAAAAGCCTATGCACAATAGAGCACACTTAGAGTAGACTAGCAGATACAACACTAGAGGCAGAGCCTTCTTACTGGGAATCACAAAAGAGGAGGAACAGTTGGAGGAACAATTGCAAACAGACACTTCTGATTGGAACAAAGAATGTAAGAAGTACAAATATAGGCAAATTGGAATTGTTAAGGGAGAAAGGGAACACATAAATATTGTCCTACTAGGCATTGGTGAAATGTAATGGGTTGACATGAAATATTTAGAATAAGATAATCATATGATCTACTATGTTGGAAATGAAAAGGTGAGGGAAAATGGGGTCATGTTCATAGTTAAAAAGACCAATGAGGAAAAGTACTGCATACAAACTTTGTAAGCAAACCAGTATAAGATAAAAAGTTTAAGGAAAAAAAGGAAAAGACTACTGCTAGATCCATCTTGAAACACAGTGTTGTGAGTGACAGGATAATATCCATACACATACAAGGAAGATCTGTTAATAACACTATCATTCGAATAGATGCCCCAAAAACCAGGACCATAGAGTAGGAAATAGAGGACTTCTACTAACATTTGCAGTCAGAAATCAATCGAACAACCAACCAAGCTACTTTGATAATAATGAGTGACTGGAATGCAAAAGTTGGAAACAGGGAAGAGGGATCCGTAGTTGGAAAGGTTGGATATGGTGACAGAAAGGAGGCTGGAGATAGTCTAGATGGGAAGATTTTTGTCTAGATTCTGTTATAACATTAGAGAATGGAACAACTCAGAGAAAAATGCAGATGCAGGTAAAGGCCTGCTTGTCAATATGTGTTGAGATTTGTTTCTCACTCCTGACTCACTTCTTTATTTGAGACCCAGTCATCTTCATTTCTCAAGCGAGCTGTGTTTTAGAGTCTAAGGTCTTAAAAATACTGCCTTGTCTATTTTGATTAAGCATCTGTCATGTGTATTTCCATTTTTGAACAAGCTGTCAGTCACTCTTTACCCTAAATGCATATGGATATGCACAGATTAATTCAGGGGCAGCTGCCTAATGACTAATATTGAAGAAGAATTAATGAGAGCTTGTCTACTTTGAGATGTGACTGAAATGGGATCAGCCCAGTTCACATTCTTTATCTTTATAACTTGCCTTTGTAGCAAACACTCTCCTCATCATGTGGTTTTCAATAGTTTGAATGTACTTGACTTAAGGAATAAAGAAGTGTTTGGTTTCTTTTGGGCAGAAAATAAGGACTTCCCATAGAACCTTGCTGTGAAGGTTGGGCCTCAAAGTGCAAAAGGTCGCCCTGCTCATAGCAAAACTCTCCCCCGCAGTCCCCACAACAGACCCCAACCACAAAAGCCCTTGGCATGTCAGTTGGATTCTGAATTTGTCACCATCAGGAGGCTCTGACAAGTAGGAAGAAATGTCTCATATCTCTTTATCTCACATACATAGGGCATGTTATCAGGAGAGACCAGTCCCTGGAGAAGGGCACAGTATTTTGAAAAGTAGAAGACCAGCAATAGAGAGGAAGATCCTGAAAGCAGTGGGTTGGCACAGTGCCGGCAACAATGGGCTGAAGGACTGCAGAGACTATGAGATGGCATTCCTTAGGGCAGAGTTTAATTGTGTTGTGGGATCATTGTGAGTCAGAGCTGACTCAAGGGCACCTACAACACCAATAACAGAAAATTGTATGCAGTGCTTTTTAGTAGATTCCCGGGCCCACTCTCAGAAGTTCTGGTTCCCTAGATCTAGGTTGGTGCTGAAGCATCACTCTTTTTCAAAGTTCTTTGGCAAACACCGTGAATATCCAGAGTTGAGAATCACTGGTCTGCTTTTGTTGTTGTTCTGTACCATAGTCGGAGCCGACCCATAGCTGACCCTCTGATGGGTTTTCACAGGCAGTTAATCTCACGATTAACTGATTATCCATCTTTCTTCTGTGGAGCAGCTAGTGGATTCAAACCCTGTGCCTTTGGGATAGCAGTGCAGCTTCTTGCTGCTAAACCACCAGTGCTCTGTTATTGTTGTTGTTAGGCATCATTGAGTCACCTGCAACTCAAAGCAACCCTGTATACAACAGCCTTAAACTCTACTCTATCCTGTACCAATCTTATTGTCTCTGACGCACCTACCCCCATTATCCTAGTCACTGAATCAGTCCATCTCATAAAGGGTCTTCCTCTCTAGTGCTGTCCCCTACCCTCCCAAGTATGATGCCCCTCTCCAAGGACTAGACCTCTTTAGAGCATGTCCAAAGCTTCAAAATCCTTGTCTCCAAGGAGTAGCCTGATCTCACCCTTTCCAAGACGAACTTGTTGGTTCTCCTAGCAGTCCATGGTATATTCAATACCCTTCTCCAGCACCGCAGCTCAAAGGAATCAATTCTCCTGCTATCATCCCTAGTCATTGTCCAGCTTTCTGATGCATAGCAAGTAATTGTAAAGGCTGTGGCCTGTATCAGGCTCACCTTAGTCTCCAGACTTACATTGTTGCTCTTCAGTACTTTGGAAAGGTCTCAAACTTTCCCAATGCAATTTGTCTTTTAATTTCCTGCCTGCTGGTTCTAAGAGTGTTGATTGTGGAGCCAAGAAAACTAAAGCTGTTAATAATCTCAATCTCTTCACCATCTATCAAGATGATGTCCATTGGTCCAGTGGTGAGAATCTTTGTTTTCTTGATGTTGAGTCTCAATCCATATTAAAGGCTGCAGTTCTTGATCTCCTGCAGCAAGCACTTCAGGTCTTCTTCAGTTTCAGCAAGTAGGCTTGTGTCATCTGCATAACAAAGATTGTTAATAAGTCTTCCTCCAAACCTGATGCCACATTTCTCCAGCCTCCTGGATAATCTGTTCTGTATATACATTGAAAAGGTATGGAGGTAGGACATATCCCTGGCGTACACCCTTCCCAATTTTAAACCATGCAGTGTTTCCTTGCTCTGTTCTGATGACTGCCTCCAGGTCCAAATATAGGTTTTGCATAAGCATAATCAAGTCTTCTGGGATTCCCATTCTTCTCAGAGTCAGCCACAGTTTGTTGTGATACTCACAGTATATTCAATGAAACACAGAAAGACATTCCTCTAGTACTTCCTGCTTTCAGACAAGATCCATTTAACATTAACTATTGTATCCCTAGTACTACAGCCTCTTCTAAACCCAGGCTGCATTTCTGACAGTTCTGTTTCCCTTTCAATTAGACAACCATTTTTTTTTAAAATAACAAGAGACGGTATTATTTTTCATTTTATACTCAAACATTAGAGAAGTGCATGAAATAAAAACTTCTTCAAGAACCTTCATTATAATTACTGTGTCTCCTTTTTGTTTTATGTATAATTAGAGACATATGTTTTTACATACCTATTAGTGTATCAATCCAACTCATCTGAGATGAGACGGGGGTTGGTGTGTCAGAATTAGTGAGACTGGCTCATGACAGGGAAGAGTGCAGAGCTGCAGTACATAGGGTTGCTATACATCATAGGTGACTCAATAGCACATAACGATAACATACTATGACAGGTTTGGAAGCAGGAGTGGCATCCACTTCCTAAATGACATGCCTCTGAAAACTCTATGAACTTTGATAAATGTCAATGGTTGTAGAGGGGGTTCATAGGGTCACTATGAGTTGTGCTCGACTTGAAGGCAATTAACAACAAAAACGATTGCCCTAAAACATTTCTCCTCCTAAGCTCAGCTTTCACCAGTCTACAGGACATTCTTAAAAATAGCTTTGCTGCAACAACGATTAAATGGAAATCCAAAGTCTCTGTAAATTTTCATTAAAATTAATTAAAAAATACCTTTGTATGAATGAAAACAGTGCGTTTTTAAGAAATGCTTGAAATTATTTAGCTTATCTCACATCAGAGTTTTTAATTTCTTTTCTAAAACAAACAAACAAAATGACTGTTTTTCCATATCCACTGATTTAAGGAGAAAATATTTTTTTCAAACAGATTCATCATTTACAATTAAATGGATCATTAAGTGTCTCGTGATTATTTACAACAGCTGAAAAACACTAAACATGGAAACAATCTCTTCTGCATATCTGGGCCTCAGGATATGATGATGGAAAGACCATCTCACGCGGATTGTCAAGAGGCCTGTTTTGACCCCTGACTTCTAAGCTCACACACACACTCTACAGAAAACCTGACCTGGGGATAGACTCTCTCAGTTTCACAACAAGACAAGGTTCAGATCAACACAGCCAAAACTGAACCAAATCCACAGGCATCTTGTCCATTCAGAATGAACTTCTAGCAGGCCTCCATCAGATTTCTGAAGCTGTCATCTTAACAGAAGGACACTACCCATCTTTCTCCTGTAAATCAACTGGTAGATTAAAAGTGCTGTTCATGTGATTAGCAACCCAACATGCTAGGTGAATGATTCTGAGAGTGGACGTATTCTAAATACAGATGATGAAGGCTTGAAGTGAAAAGCAACAGTTAAGATGCTGAGTTGTTAAGGCGTCTGCATTGGACTAAGTGTTCTTAGACTGTCAAGATGTTCCCAGTGTGATCATTTTTGGTGGCAAGATTTAAAGATTCCTTTCTGCATCAGATTTTTTCTCTGTGCTCCTAACCACTTGATTCTTTCTTTTTCCTCCTCATTTTTTGACTGGTAATATGCATGAATATTGATCATCCTTCATCACAATTGTGACCCTGATCACACCAGTCTCACTCATATTAACTGCTGGGAGAAGAAACATGAAACATGGGCCCTCTAGACAAGGCTCAGCATAAATAAAGCTTGTTTTTCTGAGACTCCAGACTTCCTCCACAGTACAATACTTGATCTGTGAAGAGGGGCTTACCTTGTTCTCTTCAAAGAAGAGAACTGATGAATGCCCCATGGGGCCTTCTGAATTCTGAGACAGATGTTTCTGTCTAGACTGTCTCTATCCAGATGCCAGACACCAGCTTCTGCTTCCTCTGGTTCCTCTTTGCCTTATAGACACTTGTTTCCATCTGACAGACTCGACATAATATTGCTGCCTCTTCAGCTTTGATGTCTGAGCATCCTCCATGTGCTAAAAATATATTAATTCTATTAATTTCCTAAAATGAGTTGCCTCTGAATAGATTCTAGCTCATGGAAACTCCATGTGTGTCAATGGAGAGCTGTGCACCATCCTTTCCAATGGACTTGGCTTGAGCTTGAGCTCCTAGGTCAACGTCAAACTTGTACACCTGCTCTATTAACTCCATGAGACTTAGACATCTTTTCCTTGTATGAAATATCACCATCTGTCAATGAGACTGCAGTTCAACATTACCCTAACTTTGTGTCATGATAAATTTGAAAAGAAAAAATGTATATCACTACGTCTAATATGGTTAGGCTTATTTAAGGTTTTCACTTACTTAAGGTTATCTTTTTACTGATAGTAACAATAATGTTAATTAATATTGTTATTGTTTCAGCACTCTACTGGGTTTTCCCACACTTTAGCCCCAATTTCACAATATAACTTTGCAAGTTAAGCATCATTAACTGTTTGACACAGATTTGATAAAAGAATCTCTGCCTGGTTAAGCAGTGTGCTCCCAGGCATTTTGACAGTGGAGAAGCTGAGACTCAGTGATTCCTGTTGATTCTGAAGACAGGCTCTGTCATCCACATCCTGCTTGGTGACTATCTCAAGGTTCCCTATGGCTTCTCCGGCTTAGTTTCATGATATAGTCACCTTGGGATGGCCACCAGGGATGACTGCTGTGTGCATATCATCACAAAACACCACACACAATAAAAATTTAGTCTTCACAGTTCTGAAGGATCATGAATCTGAATCTAGAGTGTTGACTGGACTGCGCTCTCTTTCTGAAGGCTTCGCAGAGATGAACTTTCGTTGTCTCTTCCAGCTTGTAGTAGTTCCTGGAAATCCAGGCTGTGACCATATCACTCCAGTCTCTGCCTCCATCATCACATGACCACTTTCCTTTGTCTCTCTGTGTCAGATTTCCCCTTTTCTTGTATGCCTATGCTACTTCAGTATTATTTCACCATAATTTAATTGCACCTGTTTACAAACAAGGTCACGTTCCTAGGCACTTAGTTAGCATTTAAAGTATATCTTCTTGTTGTTCTGTGCCATTGAGTTGGAGTCAACTCATAGTTGACCATCCAGAAAGTTTTCAGAGGTTTAGGTGGCTGGTTAAGAGACTTGCTGGGTCTGGGCTCTTTCAGCTCAATGACCAGATCTCAGCAAACAGAGAAGATGCTGAAACACTAAACATAATTTATAGATAAGTCATTTTGGTGTCACCCCGACAGTGCCATCTTGGTGATCCCATTGAGACTTCAAAATCACTTATTTGTGATATTTTTGTCAAGAAGAAAATACTTTCCCATCACTGGATCAATAAACTACATCATGACAGATGGAGAAAAGATTGAAGTTCTCAACTATTTACGTGGTCTTTTCAATCAACTGTTTGTTCTTTTGGCAGTCCATGGGATATCCAGTACTCTCTGCTAACATCACAACTCAAAAGCATCAATTCTTCTGTCATCTTTATTCACTGTCGAGATCTTAAACACCTAGCAGGTGATTGAAAAGACAATGACTTGAATCAGGCACATCTTAGTCTTTAAACTGATATCATTGTTCTTCAGGAATTTGACGAGGTCCCTGACAATAGACTCTCCCAATGCAATACATCTCCTGTTCTCCTGACTACTGGTACCAAGTGTGTTGATTGTGGATCCAGGTAAGAAGAAATTGTCTTCTTAGTGCTGAGACACAATCTATATTGAAGGCTCTAGTTCTTGATTTTCAGCAGTAGAAGTTTCAGATCCTTCTTACTTTCAGCAAGCAAGGTTGTATTATCTGCATAATGCAATTGTTGATGAGTCTTTCTCCAATCCTGATGCCACATCCTTCTTCAGAAAATCTGCCTTCTCAAATGATTTACTCAGCATACAAAATTGACTAGGAATGGAGAAAGGGTGCAACCTTGACAAATACCTTTTCTGATTTTAAGCCATGCTGTGTTCCCTTGCTTTGTTTGGATCACAGCTTCTTGGTATAGGTGTAGGTATATTTTTAGCATGAGCACAATTAAGAGTTCTGGGATCGCTTGTCTTCTCAATGTCATAGCTTATTGTGATCCACATAATTAATGCCTTTACCATGCCAAAGAGAATGAGCAGGAGAAAATGAATATTTCAGTGAAATGGAACTGGCAGAAGAATGAATAAAGCAATCAGCAGAAATATAACTAGAATGCTCCTTAAACTTAGGTAGGGCAAGATTTTAGACTCATCATCAGCAAAGACCATCATTAGAAAAGCATACAATACAGTAAGATGTGTTGACACATGAGAACTAGATGGTATGACACTGTGAGTGAGGGCTGTTTGTAACATAGCACTTGCTCATCAATTCAGAGAAGCCCTGCTCTCCCACTCTCTCTGTGTGTGACATAGCCTCTAACGTGGAACAGCATTAGAAAAAAATGATGGAAGCTCTCTATCAGGTGGGTTGACTCAATAGTTACAACAATAAATTCAGATATACCAAAGATCATGACTATAGTACAGGACCAGGTGATTCTATTCTGTTACTCATAAGGTCTCTCTATGCATTGGAGTACTGAACATCCCATGGACAGCCCAAAGAACAAATAGGTATGTGTTGGAGAAGGTGCAGCTGGAGTGCTCTTTGGAGGCAAGAATGATGAAGCTTTGTCTTGCATACTTAGGGATGTTGCTAGGAGGGGCTATTCCTTGGAGAAGGACGTTATGCTGGGAAGTGTGGAGGGTCAGAAAAGGAGAGGAAGATCCTCAACCAGATTGATGTGGTGACTGCCACAGTGGACTCATGACTTGTGTGTGTCAGGAAGAGTAACGATGGCACAGGATAGAACAGGGTTCAGATCTTTTGTTCATAGTGTTTCTATGAGCTGTACTCAACTTGACGGCACCTAACAACAAGACAACAGTATTCACTGAAGCCAACTCAATGACAACTAACAACAATATTAATATGAAGAGGAGAAAAGACATATGAGTCAAAAGAGTAAGCAAGCTGGCAGCAAAAGCAAAAAGAAAAAGAAGCAAAGACAAGCAGAGAGGTAGGAACAGCTGGGTTCTGGGTGAAGTGTAGAGCATGAGAGGAGGTGGGGGTTCCTGCTTCACAGCCCTGTCTAAGTTCCTTAGTGCTGCAGTATCAGAAATACCACAAGTGGGTGGCTTTAAAGAACAGAAACGTATTTCTTCACAGTTTATGTGCCCAAAAGTTAAAATTCAGGGCCCTGGCTCTGGGCAAAGCTCTATTAGCTCTGGGGAAAGGTCCTCATTCAGGCACCCTTAGTTCTTTGGCGATCCCCACATGTGCCTCTATCATCCCCAGTCTGTGACTGCTTGTCTCTTTTACATAGTTTCTTTCTTTTATCTCTAAAGTAGTTAGGTTTCCATATGACCCAGCTATTCCACTGCTTGGAATAGATACTGAGAAAATGAGAACTGAGGCATAAATGGAGACATGTACACCAATGTTCATTGCAGCATTATTCACCATCACAAGAGCATGGAAACAGCCCAAATGTCCAACCACAATCAAACGGATTGAAAAATTGTGGTACTTTCACATGATGGAATACTACACAGCACACAGGAGTAATGATTTTGTACATCATTATGTAACTTGGGAGGGACTGGAGAGCATTATGCTAAGTGAACTAACTGAACCCCATAAGGACAAATACTGCATAAGACCATTATTGTGGAGTGTAAGTTAGGATTCAAAGGAGGGAGAGGGGAGCAGAGGCATGAGGATGAGGGGGGTTAATCGTAGGATTGCACAATTTGATGGGTGGAAGGAGGGGTGAGTAAAGAAAATGGGAAAGATCTGGTGTGAAAACAGTGTATATGAACTTTGTAAATAAACAATATAAAATAAAAATTGTATTTTAAAAAATAAAAAGACAACAAAAATCCTCACTACTGGGCCAACAGGCAACATCACAATGGAGAAAAGACTGAAATTATCAATGATTTCATCTTGCTTGGATCCACTGTCAACACCTTGGTAATAGCAGTCCAGAGGTTAGAGATGTATAGCCTTGGAAAAGTCTAATGTCAGGAATCTATTCAAAGTCCTGGAGAGCAATGATGTCAGTATAAAGTCTAAGGTGTGCCTTTTTCAAGCCATTACTCTTTCCAATCACCTACAATACATGAGAACTGGAAAATGAAATAGGATGACAGAAGAAGAATTGATGAATTTGAATTGTGGCATTGAAGAAGAGTGCTGAATATCCCATGGACTGCCAAAAGAACAAACAGATACGTGTTAAGAGAAAGTAGAATGAAAATGTTCCTTGCAGGTATAATTGATGAAGCTTCACATCATATATTTTGGACATATTGTTAGAAGAAACTATTCCTTAGAAAAGGACATCATGCTTGGAAAGGTGGGGCATCAGCAAAGGAGAGGAAGACCCTTAAAAACGTGGATTTATGCAGTGGACTCAAATGGGTCAGAGATCATAAGGATGGTACAGGATAGGACAGAGTTCAGATCTATTGTTTATGGGGTCACTATGAGCCATACTCAACTTTACAACACTTAACAACAACAACATGATTATTGCAGTGTTGCTCACAAAAGCAAGAAGATGAGCATAATTCAAATGCCCGTCAACAAAGAACAGACAGAGAACTTGTGGCACAGTCACACAATGGAGTACTAAGCAGTACTAAGAACAGTGAAGTATCCATAAAATACTACACAACATGGAAGAGTACAGAAAGCATTATGCTAAGTGAAATAACACAGTAACAAAAGAACAAATGCTGCATGAGACTGCCCTTACCACCACTGGGCACAATCAGCTCCATTGTAGCTAAGTGTCCTAGCTGAATTAAGGCAGCTCCTTTTGTCAAATTTGGATTACATAAAATAGAAACCCTAGAGGTCTAAAAATGATGCTGGGTATTGAAGAGCCTTAGAGAAAGGTGGAGAAACAAATTTATTTCAAGTAAATGGCTGGTCCATGTTTGAAGAGGCTAGCAAGTCGCAGATCTGCATCAAACTTTAGGATAGGAATTTCTCCTCATTCAAGAAGCTGCAGAAGCTGAAGAATCCAAGAGTAGCATGTGAGGAGACTTTTGGCTTGAAGGGTGATGAATCCAAGGTCAGCAAGTAATGCAGCAAGTCTCTAGTTCAAGAGCAAAGAACTGGAGGTGACAAGCTGGATGTATGATTCAGATCCAGCAAAAGCAAGTGAGCTCTGGCAGGTGTCCATATGTATTCTGTGAAGGCTACACCTCTGATGAAACTCTCTTTCAACTGATTGTCTTCTCACAGCACATCTCATGATGGAGGTGATTATATTATAAGATATATCATCAAGGAAAATACCACATTATATCAGAATTATCAAAAGAATGGCATCATAACTGCCAAACCAGGAGTTACAGGCAGTCAAGCTAACACAAATCATCATTTTTTAAATTCCATCACAAATTTGTTCTTTATCAGATATGAGTTTATGGGACAAAGCTATTCTAACATGCCAAGTTACCTACACCTTTGGATACCTTCATCTACAAATCTGTCACTTAATCTTGACTTGGTGAAGACATAAGCCATACATCAATGAACCAACCAAATATACTATAAGATCCTTTCTTAAACTTTTGATCTGAAACACTGAATGAAGAATATGCTCTTAGTGGGCTCAAATCAAGAAACTTAAATTGATCCAATTTCATGTGTCTTTCACCATTACCCCACACTCTTAATAGTTGTTCTTACATACATTGTCCAGGTTTCTGTTGGTACAAACATATTAGAAAAATCAAGTGTGATTTTAACAAAAGTTTACAGAAAAGTTAGATTTTCATTCATTCATCATTTTACATTTTACCCCCTCTTCCTCCCCCCTCCTCAAGTTGACTTTTTTAAAGTACTAATTTATTTACAAAATTCACAGACATTGTTTTCGAGAACAGATTCTTCTAATTTCCTGCCCCATCCTCCCCAAGCAATTGTTTTGAAGTATGATTGAAATATAGTGTCATTGGTCACAATCTGTACTTCACTTTTGGAGCTTACTGGAACTTTAGACTAGTTAGTTATAGGTTTAGAAGGAAAAAAAAAATTTTCCTGGGTAGTTTCTGGGAATTCAGCAATGTTTTGTAAGGCAACTGCCTTTAAAAAAGGTGTTGCAGACTGAGGATTGTTTTTTGTTTTGTTTTTTCATTTTCAGTTTTTAATGAAGTTTTGTTAATATTTTACTCCTGCACCTTCTCAATTGTTTCTTCCTTATATTTTCCCTTTTCTTTTCCAACTTGGCGGGATTTAGCTTTACGTTCAAGGATCTTTTTTCTGTCTTTATCCAGTTTTAGCTTAGTGATAACCACCTTGCTGGGGTGAATGCCCACATGGACCGTTGTGCCATTAGCTTTTTCTCGCTGCACTCGTTCAATGTAGATGACATATTTCTTCCTGTAAACCTGGACTACTTTGCCAATTTGCTGACCTTTATATAGTGCCCTCGTACAACCTGAACTTCATCATCCTTTTGGATGGGCATGGATCGCACGTTGTACTTCTGCCTCAGCTCCTTGGACAGAGGAGAAGACATAATCTTCCTTCGAACGTGAGAGGGTGCATTGAAGTGCCTTTTACGGTTTTTGCTCCGGTCAGAAGTCACAAAAGGATTGAACTTCATTTTGGCCGCTGCCGCTTCGGCGATAGTCACAGGAGGCGAAAGAGAGCGAGGATTGTTTTTTAAACGCATTATACTTTAAAATTTCTCAAGACCAAGAGGCAGTTGTCAGAACAGAGCAAGGAGACACTACATGGTTCAAAATCAAGAAGGGGCTTCTTCAGGGATGTATTCTGTCTCCATACCTTTTCAATCTGTATGCAGAACAGATCATCCGAGACGCTGGGCTATACAAAGAGGAATGTGGCATCAGGAATGGGGGAAGAATCATCAACAACCTGCGTTATGCAGATGACACAACCCTGCTTGCTGAAACTGAGGAGGACCTGAAGCGCTTGCTGCAGAAGATCAAGGACT
>NW_006399883.1:6986526-7015709 GCF_000299155.1 Elephantulus edwardii
ATGTCAGGCTGGAGACTAAGGTGCGCCTGATCCGGGCTATAGTCTTCGCAATTATGTGCTATGCACCAGAGAGTTGGACAGTGACTAGGGTTGATAGAAAGAGAATTGATGCCTTTGAGCTGTGGTGCTGGAGAAGAGTGTTGAATATACTACCATGGATTGCTAGGAGAGCAAACAGGTTTGTTCTGGAGAGGGTGAAGCCAGAATGTTCCCTGGAGTCAAGGATTCTGAAGCTTCGTCTGATATATTTTGGGCATGTTGCAAGGAGGGATTGGTCCTCGGAGAGGGACATCATGTTTGTCAGAGTGGAGGGGCGGTGAAGGAGAGGAAGACCTTTGATGAGATGGATCGATTCTGTCACTAGAGAGGTGGGAATAAGTGTGTTTAAGATGGCTAGGTTGGCACAGGATAGAAGAGCGTACATAGGGTCGCTATGAGTTGCAAGTGACTCAATGGCACATAACAACAACAACAACTGATACATAATAGGTAATAGTAGTTTATTTGCTACCAGCTCTCCAACCCTTCTGCCTAAATGAATAATTTTAAATTACTACTGTATGTTGTTTGGTCTCTCTGTCAATGAGTCTCCTTATTTTATGTAGTAAATAAGTTGCCATCAAATTGAATCTAACTCTTGAGAACTTCATGAGTATGTGAGTGGAGCTGTGTGCCCGCAGGTTTTCAGTGACTGCACTCTTAGAAGTAGATTGTCAGACACTTCTTTCTATATGGACTTGAACTCTCAATCTTCCAATCAGTAGCCAAGTGTGTTATCTGTTTGAACTAACCAACAATCCTGCAAAGCCCTTACTCAGAAATATATTGGAAATCATTCTCCACTTGTAGATTTTAGGTTTCTAATGGAGCTACAAAGAGCTCAGGTGGCCTAGTGGTAAGGAGTTTCACTGCCAACCCAAATGCATAGGGTTGTAATCTACCAGCTTCTCCTTTGGAGAAAGATGGCCAGTTCCTCTCATACAATTTACAGCCTCAGAAAACCTGCTACAGAATCAGTTATGAGTTGGTCCTGACTCCACAACAATAGAGATACACTTAGTCTTTTTAAGTCTCTGAAATGTTTACTCGTTTATTCATATTTTTGCTTACTTACTAATTTATTCTACCATACTCATTGGTAAGAAACTGTTCTGGATGCTAGGAGTTCAGCAACAATTATTAGAGATAGATTCCTTGGCATCTACCTTATTATGGAAGAAATGTGGAAGAACAAGCAATGAAGAACATGCTTTTGTCTATTTCATCTTTGTGGTTTGAGTGAAAGTTTAAAAAGCCAACTGACTTTCCATTGAGTCATTCCTACACATTGTATTTACAGTAACAGTTATAATACTCATAATGCAGTTGCACTTTTCCTACTTCCTCCCTGGGACTCTTGTTTCCATTAATCCTTCTGTCCTAGCCCTACTGTCTAGCTTTATCCCTTGGCAAATATTGCTTTTTTGACCTTATCTGGTTAATTGTTCTAAGAAGTGAGTGCCTTTTTCATGTTGTTTTTCAGCTTATAGATCTGGCTATATTGTTTGGCTAAAAGATAAGACTTAGGGGTGAATTTTGTTCCAGGTTCTGTAGGTAAATATGGGCCATAGTCTGAAGGGTTACAGTAAGACCAGTAAGAACAATCTTTAAAATGGAGAATTTTCAATTTTCTTATAATTTCAGAAAATCCTAGAAGGGTGTGTGTGTGTGTGTCTGTGTCTGTGTGTGTGTTTATGTTATGTGCCCCCAAGTCAGTTACAACTCACAGAGACCCCAGGAACATTTCTGAACTCTGACATAGCTTGTTCTTCCTCACCATCGGTGACATATCTGGGCCCATTGTTATAGTCCATCTGATGGAGGGTCTTCCTCTCTTATGCTGACCTTTCATCTTTCCAAGCATCATGTTCCTCTCCAAGAACTAACCCCTCATAACAACATGGCCAAAATATGTGAGACGTGGGCTTTACATAGGTGGCTGCTCTGCTGTACTGCTCTTTCTTATCTTACAAGACAGGGCAATTCCTGAAAGACTGACAAAGTGGACTTCTTCAATCTTACTGAGAAGTTCCTCACAATGAAATGTGAACTGCAAAAAAAGGGGGGAAATCATTGTACAAAGACAAGTGTTGTTGAAAACTCTATGAAACCCGTGAGTAATTCAGAAAAGGAGACACAGGGCAGGGGAAAGTGTCCTCATTTGACCTCCATGAACATTAATTGGGTTGGAGAGGGATGTTGGCTGTGATGGCCACAGGGCAGCTTATCAACAAGGAGACCTTGAAGGGCTCCTCTGCTGCCGGGTCTTGATTTTTCATTTGAAAATGATCACAGAGTATAGTCACTAGTTCCTCCTGGATCTGAAATCCTTTTTCCAGGTCTCATCTTTTGCTTCCTTGGTACGCTATTATTTGACAGGTGTCTGCAGCAAGAACAGACATTTAGACACACTTCACACTCTGATGTGCACTTTTCTTTCCTCCTAAACAGTCCTTTCAAAGTCTTCAGTGTGCTTTGTGTCTGGTGCCTCCCAGCACACCTGTCACAGACACTGAAGAGCTGCGCTGCACTTCTATCAGCTGAGACACTTCTCAGAAACATAGACCAGGACTGAGGATAAAAGATGTGGCAAGTCCTCGCCTAACCTCCCTTCCCACTTACAGGCAAAATGGAAGAACTTGCCTGAAGCCACAGAGCTGGTTACAGATGAAGCAAGGAGGGACATGCAGAGCAGAGAGCAGAACTGCTGTCTTTTTTGTTCACATTACGCCTATGAGATCCCACCCCTCCTCCTTTGTTTAGTTTTTTTTGACTTTTAGCACTTTTTAACATCTTTGGGTTTTATGATTTTATGATTACCATCTTGTTTGTTTCTCATTTTTTTACAAGATATTTTTATCATAGCCATTAGCAAAATGTTTTAGTAAGATAATTTGTTAAATAAGTTAACTTCTCAAATATAGAATGTTGTTTTGTTGTTGTTGTTGTTAGGTGCCATCAAGTCTAGTACAACTCATAGTGACCCTATGAACGAAAGATCTGAACTCTGTTCTATACTGCACATCCTCACACGTCCTGATACACAAGAGCGCATTGCAGCAGTCACCATGTCGATCCAATGGTTGAAGGTCTTTCTCTCCTTCGTCAACCCTCCACCCAGTAAGTTTTACTTTTAGTATTATTTTTATTATTATATTGTATTATATTTTATACAAGTGTTCAGGTCTTTCATTCATAGGGTCACTATGAATCATCTACGACCTGACAGCATTTAACAGCATTTAAGAGCTCTGTTGGCCTAGTGAATAGTAAGTGATGCTACCAAGCCAAAGGTGGGTGATTTTAATCTGTGGCCCTCAGGCCTGGTTTTAATTGTTTTTGGTCAGACATTCTTCTAGGTGGTTTAGCACTGGTCTGTCAATTTGACATAAAGAGGTAAATGTTGGTTGCTGTGATGCTAAACACTGTGACACTGATGTGTCAAATGTGATAATGTTTACCCATGGTGGACAGTGTTTGGTGGAGCTCCCCAATCAAAAGAAGCTCGGAAGCAGGAGTGGCATCCACTTCCGAAATAGCTTTCCTCCAGAAACTCTATGAACTTGGAGAAACAATGAACATTATACAAGTGTTCAGGTGGTTATGAGTCGGCTATGACTCAACAGCACTTAACAACAACAATGTATTTTATCACTATATTATTGTTATTTTGTTTTTATTACTTTTGTTGTTGTTGTTGTTGTTGTTTTGGACTTTATTTTTTTTAATTAATTTCAATGGACATTTACAGAGATTCTGGATTTTCATTCATTGTTGCACTTCCTTTTAGTATTTTCTTACTGATCCCTGGGATTACTAGAATTATTTTAGAAGTTACACCAAAAAAAAAACACTCCAGGAGCAAATTCCAGAGTTCATTTTTATATCAATTTAATATCTAGAAGTATTGTACTCATTGCTGTAAAGTCAGAACTGACTCATAGCTGGCCCTCCAGTGGATTTTCAAAGACTGTAAATGGCACATGAGGAGGGTGCCTATTTATCTCCCTTGGAAACACTTGTGCACTTGAACTTCCTGCCTTTGGGTTGGCAGTACAACTCCTTACCCACTAGGTCACCAGAGCTCCCTACTAACAACTAGAAAAGAGAAGAAAAAAGGATTGTAGGGGAAATAGGTGCAGGATTCCATAAAATTAATGTTGTTGATGAGACATGAAAAATATCAAAGTATCTTAGATGGAAAGAAATTGAAACTGGAGCTAGACATTTCATTGCACTTTCTACTTCTACTCATATTTTGAAACCTAGAATTAAATTATCTTGAACATTAAAGGCATCCTAGTGGTGTATGTGCAATGCACCAGGCTATTAGCGGAAAGGGTCACAATGCATCAGGCTGCTAATCGAAAGGTTGGTGGTTTGAATCCATCAGTATCTGTGAGGTAGAAAATATGGGAAATCTCCTCCTACAAAGATTTTAGTCTCAGAAACCTGACGGAGGGTCACCATGAGTGAGAAGCAATGTGACAACTATGAGTCTTTGGTGTTTGAACACCAGAGAAAAAGCAAACCTTATTGAAACCTTTATATAAATCAAAGATTTCTATAAGTGGACAGAAAATTGGGTCACCTCCTGTAGTTTAAATCTTTAGGATACAAAAACAAGAAACAACTTTTAGATTGTCAGGGATTTTTGTTATAAAACCATTCCTTTTGTGGACTCTAAGTAGGTCTCAGTATGTTGAAATGTGCTGTCAAAAAGTGAAACACAATGTCTACGAACTTTGTAAACGAACCAGTATAAAATACTTTTTTTTTTAAAAAAGTAATTCATTTAGCAGCCTGATCAGTGTTGTCATTCAGTAACAGGATGATACTGCTTTCTAGTGAGTAAAGACCTCTGGGAACTCTTGAAATTAAGTAGTGCATCTTTAAGATCAAACCCATAGTCTCAATATTTTTCAAGTCAAAGATTTTATGAACATTTGGAATCTTACATAGTCATGATGTGACCCGTTACAGTAAAAGACTATCAGTGTTCTTCTCTCCCCCATTATATTATGTCATTGAATAATTGATTTTTACTTGAAATGTTAAATAGACATTTTATTAAATTTACGTTCAATATTAGATTAAGAGAAGTTGAGGATGTTCATATTTATAAGATTAATTTACTGAGGAAAATTAAGAAATTAGAAAAATTTGGCTTGTTAATCAAATAACTAACCACTTACTAAGAAAACAAAACATAGTAAATACGTATATGTTGTTTAAAATATTTAAGTGTGATTAATATGTGATTAATATTAAAGTGTGATTAATATGTGATTAATATTAGCCAAAGTTCATTTCAAAGGAATTGTTAAAATTTATCAGGCTTAAAAATGTAAGCTGAATTTAAAAGCATATGGAGCTAGTTATTTGAATTTTCACCTTTGATAAAACGAGGATTGATTTTCACAACCAAAGTAAGCTTCTGGATTATCTTTTCTTTACAAATGGCAGGTCTGAGAATGTAAAAAATCTTCACTTTAAACACAAGAAAAAAAGGACAGAAAGTAGCCATTGATTTAGGTTATTCATGAGTTGCAAAAGTGCTCTTATGAGGAGCCCTTAATAAAGTTCCTGTGAGCAGCAGGAGTAGGCCCAGCCTTTCAGGTGTCATTGAGCCAACCTGGACTCATGGCGGCCTGGTGTGTGTCTGAGGAGAAGTGTTCTTCTGAGTATTCGCAGCAGCCGAGTTGTAAAAGTAGATCACCAGGCCTTTCTTCTGAGGCACCTCTAGGTGGACTTCAACTGCCAATCTTTCTATTATCAGCCACATGTGTTATTAACTCTTTGCACCCGTTACTCAGACTTGAAACCAGAGGTAGCACTTAGATTTTAAGAAGCTGCAAATGTTTGTAACCAATGTTCACAACATAGCAGAATTTTATGCATATTCTGACATGTATAATACCAAATTGAGATAAAAAATTAAATGAGTTTTGAGTCTGTGTGTGATATTTTTAGGAGAAAAAGAGTAGGTGTCTGCTTGACAGGTTAAGGGTAGAATGAAAAGAACTCAGTGGTCTTTGAATATCTCATTTTCTCAGAAAACTCTTCCAAAGAGGCTTACGTGTAACAGTGATTCTGCAGGGGCAAATGTAGACTCATTAATTAGAGTGCATTTTATGCTCTTTTAGTCACCACTCCATTTCCAGCTCCTCCCAGCAATGCTTTTTCACTTACTCCCTCCCAATCTAGAGATTTCCCACTGCTTCCCTTCTACGGACAACAAAACTGATCAATCATTTCTGTCCATAAATGAAAAAAGATATTTAAAAAAATTCTTTTAACACTAAATTATCATATAGGTACTTTAAAAGGAACAAATATTTATTTCACTTGTGCTTTCAACTGAAATGTACGCAGTTTGAATCTACCAGCTGCTCTGGGGAAGAAAGATGGGCAGTCTCCTCAATTTACTGGCTCTAAAATCCCACTGGAGGGTCAGCTATGAGTCGTTTCTGACTTGACAGTGCCCATCAACAACATAGTTCTGGAAGCTAAGAGTCTGAAATTAGGGTATCAATAAAGTTTTACTGCCTTTATGAGGTGTTAGGGGAGAATTTCCTCCATAACTCTCTTACCTTATGGTAGCTCCAGGTACTCATTACCTGGTATTCCTTGGCTTACAACTACATCACATAAATTTATGCCTCTGTTTTCACACGGCTAACTTCTCTGTGTTTTTATGTCTTCCTGTAAGAATATTTCTCATGCTTGTTTCATTAGCACATATACTAAAATTGGAATGATACAGAGAAGACTAACATGGCCCCGTGTGCAAGTATGACATGGAAGTTCATGAAGTGTTCCATATTTTCACCACTCCTTTACAATATTGTATTAGATGTACATGGCAGGGCAACATGACAAAAGAAGGAAATAAGAGGTATCCAAATTGGCAAAGAGGTGGTAAAACTGTCTCTTTATGCAGATGATATGCTAATATACATAGAAAACCCTAAGTACTCAACAAAAACCCTTTTAGATATAGTAGACCAATTTAGTAGGTGGAGGATACAAGACAAATATACAAAAATAATTGAGATTCCTCTACAGTAACAAAAGAGACACAGATGAAGACATTAAGAAAGCAATATCATTTATAATTGCCAACCACAAAATGAGATGCTTGCAAGTAATGCTAATTAGATACACAAAAGACCTTTATAAAGAAAACTATAAAACACTGCTGTGAGAAACAATAAAAACCTAAATAAATGGGGGGGGGGAACCCTAATTAAATGGAAAAGCATTCTCTGTTCATGGATAGGAGGATTCAATATATTTTAAATGTCATTTCAATATTGAAAATGGCAATCCTACTAAAAGCAATCTACCTATTCAGTACAATCTCAATACAGACACCAAATTCATTTTTCAAAGAGATAGAATTGGCAAAATTATTTGGAAAGGCAAGAGCCCTTAAGTAAGCAAAGTACTTCTGAAAAACGAGAATGAAGTAGGAGGCATAGCCCTCCCTCATTAAAACTTAGAACTTATTATAAAGCTATAATAAGCAAAACAACAAGGTACTGGTATATTGACAAACACATAGACCAACAGGAACTGTCTATCTACAGTCAGCTGGTGTTTGACAAGGAAGCAAAGCCTATCCAATGAGGAAACAACACCTCTTCAACAAAGAATGCTGGCAAAACTGGATTTCAACTTGCAGAAAGCTGAAGCAGGACCCACTTCTAACACTATACACAAAAACCAACTCAAGATGAATTAAAGACCTAGGAAGGAGTAAAGGCCAAAACCATAAAGATTGCAAGAGACAAAATGGGACCAAATTTAGAAGCCTAATCTATGGCCTAGTCTAGAAGCTGGCAAATACAGACAGAAATGCACAACCAGGAGAGGTTAGCATCCATTAGCGAGATCTCCTAAAGATTAAATACCTGTGTGCATAAAAAATGTTTTCCAATAGATTAAAAAGAAAACCTACTGACTGGGAAAATAAGATTTGACAATGCCATTTCAGACAAGGGTCTCATAATGAATGTCTCCAGAATTCTACAGAGCCTCCACAAGAAGACCATTAACCCAATTATAAAATGGGCAAAAGACATGGAAAGATTTTTCACAGAGGAAGACAGTCAGATGGCCAACAGACTCGTGAAGGAATGCTCAAAATTACTGGCAATAAGAGACATGCAAATCAAAACCACAATGAGATACCATTTCAGTCCAGTAACAGTGGTAAAATTTTAATAGGACAACAAGCAATAAATGTGGGAGAGGATATGGAGAGATAGGAACTCTCATACACTGTTGGTGGAATTGTAAAATGGTACAACCACTCTGGAAGGCAGTTTGGTGTTTCCGAAGAAAACTGAACATAGAAATTCCATGTAACTCAGCTATTCCACTGCTAGGAATGTACCCAGATGATAATAGACCTGAGACACAGAGATTTGTACACCCATGTTCATAACAGCATTATTTACAATAGCAAGAAAATGGAAACAGCCAAAATATCCATCAACAAACAAATGGATTGAGAAATTGTGGTACATTCACATGATGGAATGTTATGCAACACGAAGGGCGACGATTTGGGAAAATATATAACATGGGAGAGGTTGGAGAGCATTATGCTGAGTGAAAGAACTCAGTCTAATAAAGATGAACACTGCATAAGACCATTATTTTAAAAATAGAAGGATTACTAGTAAAATGTATACAAAAGTCTAAACGGGGAAAGGGAGGGAAGAAGGGGGTTAAAGGTGGAGCAAGAAGAAATCTTAATGGCACAGACTTATGTGGGCAGAGTGAGGGGTTAAAAAAAATTAGGAAAGATTCAGTAGGGACCTTAAAACGTGATGTAATGATGGGCATGGATGAATGGTGATTAACTTTATAAAACATAATGTATGGGATAATACTATGAAACACAATATGAACAGTGGAATGCATGAAGCACAATGTATGTAAACAAAACAAAAGGTATATGAATTTTGTATGCAAACTAATATAAAATAAAAATAATAAAAAGCATATCTCTCATTGGAATTAAACTCCTGGGTAAAGTGAATGGTCAATGCAAACAGCTTCTAACTGAAATATGGGAGATTGAGTTTATTCAGAGGAATCTTAGAAGACAGGCCTGGTGATCTACTTCTGAAAAACAAGTCATTGAAAATCCTGTGGAGCACAGTTCTCTCTGAAACACATGAGTTTGCCGTGAGTTGGGGTCAGCTCAATGGCAACTGGTTGGTTTGGTTTAGTTTTGCTTGGTTGGATTTAGGCCACATCCTAGATACAAGATGATCTAACTTAATTACACACATAGGTCACAATTGCAGATTCGTAGACATATCTTTTGCAGGCCGCCCTTCAGTCCATCAAAAACTCTATGTCTTAGACTTCAAAGAAGACAGTTTTTACTCAGGTCTCACTGTATGAACTCTCAGAAGATCTGAATCTTCACAGGAGTTGGATTTTTTAATACCGAATCAAGATCCTCAGAGCAGGTTGCCGTACAGGGATCCCTTGATACACTTACACTATTTCACTCTTCAGGATCTGTTTCTTCTGACAACTGAGGTCCAATTTATGAAATCAGAAAAGAGTCATTTCCGTGAGTCTTTCCAAATTCAGCACGGGAGCAACTGAAATCTGAAAACTGCTCAAATGCTGTTATTTAAGCATATTTTATGTGAAATTGCCTGTCTCCTGCCCCAACAGTGGACTGTGAAGTAGATTTTTACTCAGCTGTTTGATATTTGGCAAACAGTTATCACCTGGACTGTAGGAAGTGTAGTCCAGTGAGTTAGGCAGAAAGAGGTCGTGTAGGGAGACTTGCAGAATCAGGCTTGACTAATGTCCATGAAGAACAGGTTTTAAAGCACAGTTTAACTCACTGTTGAGAATTCTATTTCCATCCCAGATATATCTCACTCACTCATTGCTGTTCAAGTCTGAACCAACTCATACCTGGCCCTCCAGTAAGTTTTCAAAGGCTGTATATAAATCACATTGGGAAGCGAGAGTTTTTCTTGTGTGGGACAGCTGGTAGGTTAGAACCTTGCATTTTTGTGTTGGCAGTGAAACTCCTTCTCCACTAGGTCCCCTGAGTTCCCCAGATCCCCAGGTAATTTGTACCGATCTTATGTGTACATAAAGGAGCCCTGGGTAGCATAGCCTATTGAGTGTTGCTTTGTTAACAAAAAAGTTACTCGACTCTGGTTTTTCAAAGTGAGAAACATAGGCAATCTCTTCCCACTGAGAGTTAGAGCCTCAGAATCTTGATAAAGGGTCACTATGAGTTGGAATTGATTCCATGGTTAAAGGTTAGAGGTTTTGAGTTTTATGTATACACAAAAATCACCTGGGGATTTTGTTAAGACATTGACTCTGAGTACACATATCTGGAATGGAAATACACATTCTCAGTAGGAAGCAGAGTTGTACTTTCCATTGTCCAGTGTGGCACCGTTTCAGCTACTATAATAGAAATATTACTAGCTGGTAAAAGTAAAGAATAGGAATTTTTGCCTCATAATTCAATTGTAAGGTGCTGTCTTATCAGCTCTGACTTATAGCAATAACGGGGAAATCCTACAACAAATCACTTCCCAGTGGTAAAAGGAGCAATGGTAATGTGGGGAAGGCCAAGTCTGACTTCTACTAGCTTCATAAAGGAGAACCGTCCCCATCAATAACATCTAGTATATAAAACCTATCTCTTAGGAAGAAATGGCTCCTCACACTGCTTCACCCACTTCTACCAGTTACATAGTCTGATACTAGTTGCAAAAGTTGTGGGATTTATTAAAGAAATAGATTATTGGGAGGGAACAGGAGTAGGTAAAAAACATCATCCAGTGGAAGTCCAGAGTCAGTTCAGCAACATAAAAAAACCTCTGGTTTACTCAATTATCCAACAAGCTTTGACTCATTTCAGTCACAAGTCAACTCTCTGGCTCCATCTTCAAGTCCAACTCTCTTCAAGGCCCCATCAAGCTATTTCTCACCACAGTCTCCCCACAGTCTTGCCAATTCTCCCTTTTATGTTGGCCCATAGCTGTTGATGACACAGAAGACATGAGCAATGAGTCAATGTCTGCAGTTGAAGCAGCTGGAGAGCACACCCCCAGAGAAGGCTAAAGCAGTGGATATAATAGTAATTTTCAGAAGTCTTAACACCATAGACCATCCCTTGGCTTTTCTTGCCATTGTCCTTCATTAGCCAAAGGATAAACCTTCCCTTTACAATCACCTACATTCCTAAAAATATGTATTCCAGCTACTTTACTCCATATGTCTTAACTTCCCCATTTTTAGATAGCAAATTTCTGATTTGACAATTCTTTTTTTTTTTAGCTTAAAGCAGCGTTATTAAGGAGGTGATTTAACAATTCTTATTAAACAAGTACTCTGAAGAAGAAAGCATCTTTTATTCCGAAGAATCTTCTATTGTAGTTGAAACTTTGAGCATTCACATCTATAAGCAAAGGTCCAGTCCAGAGCAAACCATCTGATTACAGCAATCAATACTAGCTCACAGAATGAAACATCTCTTTATCTGGTTGGGTTCTAGTCAACACATTCCCAGCCATTTATGGTTGGGTCCAAATGGGCATCAGCTGCAAATTCAGGAGTCCACACTTATTGTGTTTCAGACTAGCTAGTCCCTTCATTCAGCTTTAGCCCCATGTGGGTTAAGTCAACACATCAAGAATCCTCAGGACTCCCTGCTGCATAGGCCAGCAACCTTTCTTCACTTATCCATTCACCATGCTGGGGAGACAGTGCTGACGGAATACATCCAAACTCATCCTATCTCTTCATTAACACATGCCTCCCACTTCCACTCGTCAAGTGATCCAAGGTGGCCATCATGAGTTAAACACACTTGCCAGCTTTCTTTAACTTCAAGTCCTGAATGGGGGTTCTGATGGAACCAGCTTTACCTTGCCTTGGTGCATTGGAAAAGTCTCTCTTTTCCTACTTGTCTTCTTTCAAATATAATTATCCATAGAGTACTGAGTCAGGCTTAATCTTTCTTGGGCTAAGTTCCACACTCTATCAAATTCTACTACTTACTACAAGCATTCCTTTAGGGCAAATTTTCCCATTTTGAATATTTAATTAATATACAACTAGCTTACCTTCTAATTTACAATATGTTGCTGTTGTTAACATCTAGTCAGAACCAACCCATAGCTGATGCTCCAGCAGGTTTCCAGAGGTTAATTGCACTGGAGGAGACTGCTCGTCCTTTTCCCTCAGAGCAGCTGGTGGATTCAAACTATGTGCCTTTAGGATTGCACATCCCATCATTATAGCATCCATGTTCATTAGCATTGCTACATGGGAGAATACAATCAATATTCATCAAGTATGTTATGCTTTCCACAATCTACAATATACATCTCAAAATAACAAGAGCCATAAAGTTAAATGATCACCATCAGCTACTGATGATGTAGAAGAGTCTGATCAATGAGGAATCACTGTGTCTGCAATTGAGACAGGTGGAGACCACACCCCTAGAGGAGGCTAAACCAATGGCTAGAAAATCCATATTGTAAAGTCCTAACACCACACAAGTCTTGTGCTACCTTCAAAATTGCTATGTTCTGGAGCCCACTATTGCAGTCATGTGTCAGTCCATCTCATTGCTGCCTTTCCTCTCTCTTACTGACAAAGTTTGTGAGCAAAGTACGAGAGATGAAGTCTCTCCATTCTAGTTCCTAAGAAGCACGCTAACCGTACTTCTCCCAAGTCCATCTATTTGTTCTCATGAAGTCCATTCAATATTTTCCACCAACACTGTAATTCAAAGCCATCAATTGCTCTTTTGTCTTCCTTATCCTTTGTCTAGCTTTTTTATTAATATGGAGCAAATGAAAATACCACGGCTTTGGCTTCAAACCTACCCTCTTAGTTTTACTCCATTATCCTCACCCTCACACAGACTTCTCAGTTCTTGCTTATACTAACAAAGTTTTGATCCCTTTAAGTGAACAGGCAATCTCTTTCCCAAGTTGTCTTTCTTCATAAAGACCAAGTAATCCAAGTCCTTGCTACTCACCAGAAGATCCTTGTTAGGAGCTTTTTAGAAATGCAGACTGTCAGACCCCACCAGACCAACCGAATCAGAGCCTGCATCATAATACGACCAGCTGAAGCTGTGTGTGCTACACTTCGGGAGATGAAGTGTCATCTAATGTCATGATGGGATGACCAGGGATGGAAGGTGAAGAGCATCAGAGTCTGCATGATAACAGGGTTCCCTGAAGATTAGTGTGTTACAATCTGAGAAGCATCTCACTCTCTTCAAGTGACAGGTGGAATTGGTTTGGGATGTTGAGAGAGATGAGGAGAACCAGTGTCAGGTCATGTCCAACCACTGTGGAGCTTCATACGAAGGACACATGGTATCCTCAGACGAAAGGGAAACTAATGTTGGAGGCTTAACATTTTGAGCTTAAATTTTCAAATGTATGCATCCCATGTCTCAGGATCCCATTCTTTATTCACCAGTGCTTTCCACCTTAGCACAGAGGTCCTCAACTGCAATGTTATTGATATTTGGGGTCAAATGAGTCCTTGTAGTGGAGAAATCCTGTACACGGTAAGATGCTTAGCAGCATCCCTGACTGCAAACCAATAGATGACAAAAATACCTCTCTCAGATATGACAACCAAAACTGTCTTCTAACACTCTCTTTCAGTGAATAAGTGATCTCCTTCCCAGATTGGTTTTGTCTCTCTTTATTATACACCATACAGCAGTCAACAACATACATAATACAATAACCGTACACTGTTGATCTAAACTTTAAGAAGACAAAAGTCCTCACCACTGGGCCAATAGACTACATCATGATAGATGGAGAAAGGATTGAAATTCTCAACGATTGAATCTCTCCAAAAGACTTAAGAGCAATGATGTTGGTCTGAAGACTAAGTTGCACTTGATTCAGACTATGGTCTTTTTAATAATTTGCTATGCATTTAAGGGCTTGAGCAATGAATAAGGATGCTAGAAGAAGAATTGATGCCTTTGAGCCATTGTGTTGGAGAAGAGCACTGAACATCCCATGGATGATCAAAAGAACAAACGAATCTGCCTTGGAGAAAGTGCAAACAGAGTGCCCCTTGGAGGCAAGGACATAATTTGAGCATGTTCCTATGAGAAATTATTCCTTGGAAGGGGACATCATGTTTGGAAAGGTGGAAGATCAGAAAAAGAGAAGACCTCCATTGAGACGGATTGATCCAGTGACCATAGCAATGAGATCAAGTGTGTAAGAGAGGACAAGAATGGCACAGGATAGGACAAGGTTCAGGTCTGTTATTTATAGGATCACTTTGAATAATGCTGTTGTTGTTGTTATGTGTTGTCAAGTCATCTGCTACTCATAGTGACCCCATGTACAAAAGCCCTAAACTCTGCCCTATCCTGTGCCAATCTCACCATTTCTGATACACCTACCCTCATTACCCCAGTCACTGAATCAATCCATCTCATCAAGAGTCTTCCTCTCCTGTGCTGTACATTTACCCTCCCAAGCATGATGTTCCTCTCCAAGGACTAGTCCCTCCTTGCAACATGTCCAAAGTATGTCAGACTAAGCTTCATAATCCTTGCCTTCAAGGAGCAGCCCAACTTCACCCTCACCAGGACAAACCTGTTTGTTTTCTTAGCAATCCATGGTATATTCAATACTCTTCTCCAATACCACAACTCAAAGGTATCAATTCTTCTTCTATCCTCCCTAGTCACTGTCCAGCTCTCTGATGCATAGCAAGTGATGGCAAAGACCATGGCCTGTATCAGGTACACCTTAGTCTCCAGAGTGGCACCATTGCTCTTCAGTACTTTGGAGAGGTCCCTAACAGCAGACTTTCCCATGACAATACATCTTTTTAATTTCCTAGCTGCTGGTTCCAAGAGTGTTGACTGTAAAACCAAGAAAACCAAAACTGTGAACAATCTCAATCTCTTCACCATCCGTTATGATGCTGCCAATCGGCCCAGTGGTGAGAATCTTTGTTTTCTTGATATTTGAGCCTCAAACCATACTGAAGGCTGCAGTCCCAGACCTTCCACAGCAAGTGCTTCAGGTGCTCCTCAGTTTCAGCAAGCAGGGTTGTGTCATCTGCATAGCTTAGATTGTGGATGAGTCTTTCTCCAATCCTGATGCCACATTTCTACTCATAAAGCCCAGGCTCCTGGATAATCTGTTCTGCATAAAGATTGAAAAAAATATGGAGACAAGATGCAGCCCTGGCATACAACCTTCACAATTTTGACTTAGTTGCACCTAATGATAACAACAACATAACATACACTGCTTACCTACTTTCACCAGGCTAAATCCAGCTTCAACTGCTGAATGTCTGCTTAGGTGTAAAATTGGATGAGAGCAACAATTAGAGTTGCATGGCCATGCCAGCAACCTACCCCATTTTTGGTCTTCAGCAACATCCTCCCTGTCACTACAGGAGATATGAGACTCTTTCAAAATCATCCCACTTGCTCTCAATTGTAAGTCCATTAACTTTTTCCTTTTTCTTTTCCCTTAGTTCTTAAGAAGCCAGGAGATGCCAAACTTTTCAGCCATGACTATTGCTATAGCAACACTGGCTTCCCTCCCAGAACTGTACCTTTACTCCACTCTGCACCAAAAGAGTGATGATTTGAATAATTCAGATGCTGTTTTACCCATGATGGCACATGTGACGTCCTCCTGTCGTGGAGATTGTCACTGTCCTCAAAAATAGGACGAGTTCAACCCAGATCTCACTTTGAAAATATATTTCCTGAGTCCCTTTCAGTACCAACTACCTTATCAACCAAAATACCAATAGGAAATAGATCAAGAATTAAGATAATTTAGAGGCAACTATTTACAAAGGGAGTATTTTAAAGAAAAGATGTGGACAGAGTTCTAGGAACCCATAAGCTGTTACCACCTTTAGTGAAAAGAATAAAGAGTGAAGAGTTTTGCCAGTAAATAAAGAAGGTGGTTTTGCATAATATGTAGCCTTGGGAAGAGCAGTGACCTTCAGTTAATGAAGAAACACAGAGACAACCTCCCAGGGAGTGAAGGCCCAGATCTCACCTTCTACTTTACAAGCTCCTGAAGTGGTCTCCAATGGCTGAACTCAATCAGGAACCAGAAACAAGATGGATTGGCAGGCCCATATGTATTAACTTTAGGAAGATGAAGGGGAGATGTGCTGGTCTGTCTCCACCTCTCCCTTAAGAATGCTGCAGTCATGTGAGACTTCACAAGGCTTTATATACTCAGCATGTTCTTTCTACCCTAGTTCTTTCCTCTGCCTCTAACTAGCCTCAGCTTTCAAGGCTGGCTTCATTTTGTCATGTAGGCTGAGGTCTGAAGCTATCTTCTCAGAGGCCTTGCTAACCCCAAAAGCAATAGTAGTAGTAGTACCCATTAAAGAGTAAACCTTGTAGAATGTGTGCCTGTAACACCTGTCAGAAAATAGGTGCTCAATGAATGGGTGTCTACTGGATCATTCTGGTCAGATATGCTCATATCTACCTAACTCAAACCAAACATCTTATCAGTTTATCCATCCATGAATCTACCCATCCATCCGATCACCAGTTCACCCATCTACCCATTCATTTATCTACCCGTTCAATCATTCAGCTATCCTTCTTTCCATACTTGTTTCATAATGTAGGCTCTGAGATTATTAAAGAATGATTATTACAGTATATTTTCACCCTGCTTTTAAATAACAAAATTTGCTTTTAATTCTTTTTCTTTTAACTTGCTCTGTAATGTTCTCAGTAATAATCTGGGCCATGATCGTGTAATTAAGATTTTCTGATGTTGGACAAAAATAAAATTTTCACATTTAATTACTATGTATTTATAAATTTATTTTCTTAGAACTCCTCATCCTTCCAGAAAGTAGTAGCCACTAATCTACTTTTTTCATCAATGCTTTTTCTTATTCCAGATATTTAATGCAAGAAGAATTATATAATATATGACCTTTAGTATATGACTTGCTACACACTGTTTTCAAGGTTCATCCATACCCGTAGCATGTAACAGACCATCATTTGGGTTTTTTTTACTGTATAATATATGCCATATATTATATTAGTATAGATATGCTGCATTTTATTTCTTTATTTTTATGCATGCTTGGGTTGTTTCCACTTTTTGGCTATTATTGTAAACAGAGCTACAATGAATATCAGTGTAGCCATCCATCACTTTATAATATATGCTTTTTTTACCCCTTTTACTATCAGAGCTAAACAGAAGATTTAAAGTGTGACTGAATAAAATGGAAATCCAAGAACACTTAATTGTTCTCCTTCAAAACCTCTACCTAAACCAATAGAGTGTTGTGCAAACAGAACAAGGGAACTCTGCTGTTGTTGTTGTTGTTGTTGTTGTGTACTGTAGACTGGGAACTCACCCAGAGCTGACCCTCTGGCAGGTTTTCAGAGGCAGTTAATTGCATGGGAGGAGACTGTCCATCTTTCTTCCATGGAACTGCTGGTGGCTTTGAACCATGTGCCTTCAGGATTTTAGCACAGCTTCTTGCCACTAGGCCACCAGAGCTCCCTAAGAGCATTCAAGGACACCCAACAATAACAACAACATGGTCAAAATACTGAGAGCACTTAACACTGGCAGCATCAAGAAAAATGGAAGGAATATACAGAGTCACTATATCATTTCAAGAGGTAGCATAGAATCAAGAATCAATGATATGGAAGGAAGAAGTCCAAGCTGCACTGAAGGCATTGGTAAAAAAACAAAGCTCCTGGAATTGGTGGAATATTCAAGGAGATGTTTCAACAAACAGATGCAAAGCTGGAAATGCTCATTCGTCTATGCCAAGAATTTGGAAGACAAGTTTCTACCTGACCAACCACATGAAAGAGATCTATTTTTGTGCCCATTCCAAAGTACAGTGATACAACATAATGCATAAATTATTTTGTAATGCGAAACCTATACTTGGACCAAGAGGCAGTAGTCAGAACAGAGCAGGGCAACACTGCATGGTTCAAAATTGGGAAGGGTGTACGCCAGGGCTGCATCCTGTCTCCATACCTTTTCAACCTGTATGCAGAGCAGATTATCCGAGAGGCTGGGCTCTATGAGGAGAAGCATGGCGTTAGGATTGGTGGAAGATCTATCAACAATCTGCGTTATGCAGATGACACAACTCTGCTCGCTGAAACTGAGGAGGACCTCATGCACTTACTGCAGAGGGTCAAGGACTGCAGCCTTCAATATGGACTGAAGCTCAATGTCCAGAAGACAAAAATTCTTACCACTGGACCAATCGGTAGCATCAGAATGGATGGTGAAGAGATTGAGATTGTTCACAGCTTCAGTTTGCTCGGCTCCATGGTCAACACTCTTGGCACCAGTAGCCAGGAAATAAACAAACATATTGCGATGGGAAAGTCTGCGGTTAGGGACCTCTCTAAAGTACTCAAGAGCAACGGTGCCTATGTGGAGACTAAGGTGCGCCTGATACAGGCCATGGTTTTTGCAATCACTTGTTATGCATCAGAGAGTTGGACAATGACTAGGGGGGATAGAAGGAGAATTGATGCCTTTGAGCTGTGGTGCTGGAGAAGAGTACTGAATGTGCATGGACTGCCAAGAAAACAAATAGATTCATCCAAGAGAGGGTTAAACCAGGCTGCTCCTTGGAGGCAAGGATTCTGGGGCTTCGACTGACATACTTTGGACATGTTGTAAGGAGAGACAGGTCTTTGGAGAAGGACATCATGCTGGGCAGAGTGGAGGGACAGTGCAGGAGGGGAAGACCCTCTATGAGGTGGATTGATTCAGTGACTGGGGTAATCGGGATGGGTGTGTCAGAGGCAATGAGATAGAGCACGGTTTAGGGCTGTTGTGCATAGGGTTGCTGTGAGTCACAAACGACTCGACGGCACATAACAACAACAACAACATTACTATCACAAGCAAATTACGTTTTGCTAAAGATAATTAAAAGTTTGTTGCAGTATGGAACTGAAAAAAATATAACTGAGATTCAGAAGAGAACATGAAAAAAAGGGTCATCATTGCCACTTTAGATGCAGCTTAATCAAAACTAGAAAATATCAGAAAACATTTGCTTTTGTTTTATTGATTCTGTAAGGCATTTGACTATATGGATCATAAAAAATTACACATGACGTTTTAAAGAAGGGAAATTTAGGAACACTTTATTGTATTCAAGGTGAACCTGTGCATAGATCAAGAAATACTAATTCAAACAGATAATATGATAATGTACACAGAAAGCCCCAAAAACTCAACAAAAACTGTTAGACCTAGTAAATTAATTTAGCAGAGTTGCAGGATATAAGATCAATTTAAAAAAATCAGTAGTATTTCCCTACAGTAACAAAAGGACATGGGAACGGAAACTAAGAAAAACAATACCATTTACAATATTGTTGTTGTTGTCTTTGAGTTGAGCATGACTCAAAGCAACCCTATGAACAAAAAGCCTGAAGCCCCTCTACAACTATCGACATTTATCAAAGTTCTTATTCACCATTTACAACAGCCAACTACAAACTGAGATATTTGGGAATAAACCTAATTAGAGACACAAAGGACCTTTATAAGGAAAATTACAAATCACTACTGCAAGAACTAATTAGAGATCAAACAAAAAGGAAAATACTCCCTGTTCATAGATAGGAGACTCACATAGTGAAAATGGCAATCCTACCAAAAGCAATCTACACATGGAATGCAATTCCAACACAGATACCAAACTCACTTTTCAAAGAGATGGAAAAGGCAATTGGCAAGTTTCTTTGGAAAGCAAACAGACCTTGAATAAGCAAAGCTCTTCTGAAAAACCAAAATGAAGTGGGATGTGCAGTACTCCCTGATCTCAAAACCCACTACACAGCTATAATAACCAAAACAGCAGAGTACTGTTACACTAACAGACACATAAACCAAAGGAACGGAATCAAGAACCTAGAAAAGAATCCATCTACCTATAGTCAACTAGTATTTAACATCAAAATGTATTAAATGGGGAAATGACAACCTCTTCAATAAAGGTGCTGGCACAACTGGATTTTTACCTGCAGAAAGCTGAAATAGGATCCACATCTAACACTATGCACAAAAATCAACTCAAGATGGATCAGAGACCTAGGGGGAAAGCCCAAAATCATGAAGATCATAAAAATGGGACAAAACTTAGAAGACCTTGCCTATAGTATAAATCAATTTGTAAATATAGCATAAATGCCCAACCAGGAGAGGACAAAAATTGGTCAATGGACTCTTCTAAAAATTAAAATCCCTGAGTGCTTCCCCATACATGTTTTACTAGTTATTATTCTATTTTAATAATAATGGTCTTATGTAGTATTTGTCCTTATGAGACAGAGTTAGTTCACTCAGTATAATGCTCTCCAGTCTCTCCAAAGTTATGTAGTATTTTTCAAAATCATTGTTCCTGAGTGCTGCATAGTATTCTATTGTGTGACTGTACCACAATTTCTCAGTTCATTCAGTTGTGGATGGGAATTTGGGCTGTTTCCATATTCTTGTGATGGCCAATAACACTGCTATGAACATTGGTGTAATACGTGTCTCAGATCTGATTTCTTTGGGGTATATACCTAGTAGTGGAATAGCTGGGTCGTATGGAGTTTCTGTGTTCAACTGTTTGAGAAAATGTCAAAATGTCTTCCAGAGTGGTTATATCACTTTTCAATACCACAACAGGGTATTAGAATCCACCTCTCCACATCCTCTCCAACATTTATTTTAAAACGTGAAAATCCAAGGGGAGAAGGGGTGAAAGTGGAGGAGTGAGGATGGGTAGAGGCTAAACTACAGGGTTGCACAGTTTGGTGGGTGAAGGGGGAAAGGAAATCAAAAGGATCTGGGTGAAAAAACAGGGTAATGGTGGACAAGGTCCAATGGTAATTAATTTTATAAAACATAATACATAAGAATGATTGCATGAAACACAGTATGTATGAGGAATAGTGTGAAACACAATATATATGACCTTTATTGGCAAACTAATAAAAAGGAGTGGGAAATACCCTAAAGAAACCCTTTTTCCAATAGGATGAAAAGAAAACTTATGGAAAAAATTTGGCAGTGACATATCAGACAAGGGTCTTAAAATGAAAGTTTACAAGAAAAAGACTGATAATCAATTCACAAAATGGACAAAAGACACGGAAAGACTTTTCATGAAGGAAGACATTTATATAGGCAATAGACACATGAAGAAATGCTCAAAATCACTGGCAATAAGAGAGATGTAAATCAAAATCAGAATGAGGTACAATCTCATACCAGTAGCAAGAGCAAAGTTTAACAAGAAAGCAAGCAATAAATGTTGGTGAAGTTGTGGAGGAATTGGAATTCTTACGCACTGTTGGCGGGATTGTAAAATTGTACAACCATTCTGGAAGGCAAGTTTGTAATTTTCTCAAAAATCATATGGTCATTCCATATGACCCAACTATTGCACTGCTAGAAATATATCCCAGGGAAAATAGAACTGAGACACAAACAGAGATATTAGTACACCGATATTCATAGCAGCATTTTTCACAATAGCAAGAAAATGGAAACAGCAAAAACATCCACCAACAGATGAATGGAGAGAAATTGAAGTATATTCACACAGTGGAATATTATGCAGCACTAAGGGCAATGATTTTTTTTTTTAAATACTGTATTTCATAGGAGAGGCTAGTGAGCTTTACGCTGAGTGAACTCAGTCTCATAAGGACAAATACTGCATAAGACCATTATTGTAAAAATAGAAGGAAACTAGCAAGATGTGGATAAAAGTCTTAAAGGGAAGAGAGCTCAGGTGACATGTGGTTAGAATCCACCTGAGGCTCTGCTGGAGAAGGAGGGGCAATCTCCTCCTGTACCAGTCAGATCTAATTTGACAGTACACACACACACACACACAAATAATAAAATAATAAAAATTTTAAAAGTCTAAGAGGGGAAGAGGCAAGAAATGGGCAAGGGAACAGAGGGTAGGGAGGGGAAGAAATCACTAGGATAATGAAATTTGGTGGGCAGAGGGGTGTATATGAAGGAATTAGGAATGATCCAATGGGACCTAAAAACAGGCATGGATCAATGGGGATTAATTTTGTAAAACACAATGTACATGACAATCGTTTAAAACAATGTGAATGTAGAAATGTGTGGAACATAATTGTATAAATGCTACACAATGTATATAAATTTTGTATGCAAACCAGTATAAAATAAAAACAAATTGGGAAAAAGACTTTAAAAAGAAGCAAACATGTCATATTTAAGTCTACAGTGCATTTGACCCAA
Organism: Elephantulus edwardii; assembly: GCF_000299155.1. Taxonomy (NCBI): domain Eukaryota; kingdom Metazoa; phylum Chordata; class Mammalia; order Macroscelidea; family Macroscelididae; genus Elephantulus; species Elephantulus edwardii. The sequence continues at coordinate 7,008,915 of NW_006399883.1, forward strand.
GTCATGGTATTTTCAATTCTCTTCTGCATCTGAAAATTGGACAATAAATGAACAAGACAGGAGGGGAAAGGAAACATTTGAATTATGGTGTTGTCAAGAATACTGAATATAGAATTGACCTGCCTATACACTGGTCAATCTATAGATTGACTAATCTGTCTTGGCAGAAGTATAGCTAGAAAGCTCTCTAGAAGGGAGGATGGTGAGAAAATTGTATAATTATTTGCAGAAAATGGAAACAAGACCTACACCACAAACTATATACAAAGGACCTCAGCTTAAAACCAGACAAAACCTCAAAGAAAAGTTCGGGGCAAACTTAGAATCCCTAATCTATATCATAAATAGGCTAAATAAAACGGAAAATGCACAGTCAACAGAGGATAAGCTAGATGATTGTGACTTCCTAAAAAGAAAATCCTTATGCAGATGCAAAGAATTCTCAAAAATATTAAAAAGAGAACCTACAGACTGGGGGGGGGGAATATCTGCAGTGACATGTCTGACAAAGGATTCATCTCTAATATTTATAGAAAGCTCCAACATCTCAACAAGAAAAAGACAGATCAATCAATTACCATATGGGCAGAGGACATAAACAGATACTTCACCAAGAAATTGTTGTTGATTTTTAAAAAAATATATGCATAATTTTACTACAAAATTGTTTTTAAAAGCAAATGCAACAACTTAACTCTCCCCCAAATTTGCTGCTTCTTGTTGTTATGTGTAGTTCAGTCGTAACCGACTCATCGCTGACTCTCAAGCATGTATTCACAATCAGTAAATCATACGTGAGGAGATGCCCATCTTCCCCCACAGAGCAGTTGGTAGATCTGACCATGTGCCTTTGAGTTGGCAGTGCAGTTTCTTACCACTAAGTCACTGATGCTAATTTCCTGGGAGTCTGCTGTACCACTAAACACAAGTCAAGAAATTAAAGACATCAAATATTAGAACCATTCGACACCAGAAACTTTAAAATCTAACTGTATGTTGTTGTGATGTTGTACTTAAGTGCTGTCAAGTCATAGATGACCTATAGCTATCCTATGAACGAAAGACATGAACACTTGTATAACTTTCATCGTTTCTCCATGTTTATAGAGTTTCCGGAGGTAAGCTATTGGAAGTGGATGCCACTCCTGCTTCCAAGCTTGTTTTAATCAAGGAACTCCAACAAACACTGTCCACCATGGGTCACCATTATCACATTTGACAGACACATCATTGTCACAGTGTTTAGCATCACAGCAACCACGAGTTACCTCTGTACAGTAAATGGATTGACCAGTGCTATACCAGTTAGAAGAATGTTTGACCAAAAACAGTTAAAACCAGGCCTGAGGGCTGCAGATTAAAATCACCCACCTTTGGCTTGATAGCATGACTTTCTATTCACTAGGCCAACAGAGCTCTCGCTATGTTGTTGTTAAGTGCCATCAAGTCATAGCGACCCTATGAATAAAAGAACTGAACATTTGTATAACTTCCATCATTTTATAACCTTTATTTTTTTTTAAAAAAAGTATTTTCTTTATGAAAATATCAGCTATAGAAAGTTCTAAAATTTTTATACTGAAGCTAATATTGAGCTGCACTTGAATTTACATTCTTAGCTGAATAATTGCCTGAGCACAGACACATAACCCACACACTTACAAGACAGCCACTCAGTCTTCATCTTCTTCCTCTTCCTCCTCATCTTGTGGTTAGCTTGTCTTTGAGCCTGTGAGCTTTGACAGTTTTTACTGTATCTTCAAACTTGAATTTTTCCTTTGCAAACACAATCTTCTGTCCTCAGAGAACTTCTTGGGGATCTTGATGAAGCTGACCAAAGAGTCTGGGCATGTGTTCTTCCCAGTATGCCTGCAAGAAGGCCTACAAGAGTATTTTGCCCCATGGCTTGTAGGGTCTTTGCCCACCTTGAGGGACTGCATCCGGTGCATGCCTATGAGCTTTTCCTTGGATTCCTGTGAAGCAGCCATATCAGACTGAGGCGCTTCCTTCCAAGGGTTCCAGTGTGAACTGGTTTATCACCTCAGATGGCTTTATACACATGAAGAAATGCTCAAGATCACTAGTTATTTTAAAGATGTAAGACAAAACAACAGTGAGATACCCTCACACCCTGGCAGAAATAGTAACGTTCAATAAGACAGCAAATAAAGATGCTGACAAGGGTATGGATAGATTGGAACTCTCATATACTGGTAGAAATCTAAAATGATGCAATCATTATGGAAAACAGTTTGGCACTTCCTTAGAAAGTTGGGGATAGAATTATGATTTGATCCAGTATTCCTACTACTAGGTATATCTTTCTAAAAAAATAAGAGCTGCAACACAAGCTGACATATTCACATACATATTTATTGCAGCAGTTTTTACAACAGCATAGAGCTGGAATCAACCCAAGTGACCACCAACAAATGGCTAAAGAAACTGTGATATATTCATATAACGGAATATTATGCAACACTAAAAATAATGATGAAGAATTCACGAAACACTTCACAACATGGATAGAAAGTGATGAGAAGGGAGAAGAAGGGAAGTAAACATTAGTAGTGATAGGAAAGGCAGCATAAAATAAAGGTTTGACTAGACATTGTGATTACATTTACATTACAATTACATTGTAGTTGTTAGGTGCCCTTGACTTCAACTCATAGTAATGCTATGAGCAATTGATCTATCCTATGCTATCCTCACCATTTCTGACACACTTTGGTCCATTTTTAGTCACTCTATCAATCCATCTCGTTGAAGGTTTTCCTCTCTTTTGCTGACCCTTCATCTTTCCAAGTATGATATCTTTTTCCAAAGACAGGCACTCTTTTGACACATTACCCTAAGTATGGGAGATGAACTTTCACCTCTAAGAAGCACTCTGATTGCACTTTCTCCAAGACATTTTTGCTTGTTCTTTTGGAGTTCATGAGATATTCACTACTCTTCTCCAACACCACAATTCATAGGTGTCCGTTCTTCTTTGGTAATCCTTTATCATTGTCCAACTTTGAAATGCATAGCAAGAAACTGGGGGGGGGGGGAGGAATGCAACACCAAATCCCAACAAATCACAACCCCTGACTTGGACCAGGGGCCCTTTAGTCTTTAAACTGATATCGTTGCTCTTTAGCACTTTGGAGAGGTCCTTAACAGAAGATTTCACTAATGCAACACATCTTTCAATTTCTTGTTTGCTGGTACCAAAAGTATTGGTTGTGGATCCAAGCAAGAAAATCGTAGACATTTTTAGTATTTTCTCTATCTGTCATGAAGTTGCCAATTGGTCCAGTGGTGAAGATTTTTGTTTTCTTGTTGTTGAGATGTAATCCATATTCAAAGCTATAATCTTTTATTTTCTGCAGCAAGTGTTTCTAGTTCTTTTCACTTTCCACAAGCAAGGCTGTGTCATTTTCATAACTCAGGTAGTTGGTGAGTCTTCTTCTGATTCTAATGACACATTCTTTTTCATCAGCCTTACCAAGTTAATGTCTTTTCAATTGCTTCCTATGTATCTGAAAGTTGGATAATGACTAAAGATGACATAAGAAGAATCAATGCCTTTAGCTGTGGTTGGAGAAAACGGAGTATTGCCTCAAATCTCGTGTCTTTGAGAAAGTACAACCATGGAGCTTGTTAGAGGCATGAATGGGGTAACTTTTCTTTTTCAGTTAATTTGTTTATTTGATTGAAAGTTTACAAATCATATTGAGGTATCATTCTTCATAGACACTAATTATAATTGACTAATGTGTTATAATTACACAGCCAAATGCCTTTGCATAGTCAATACTACCCCAGTAGACATTCTTCTGGTATTCTCTGCACTCACTTAGGGTCCATCTGACATCAACAATGATATCCCTGGTTCCATGGCCTCTTTTAAACCCAGTTAGAACTTCTGGCAACTCTGTTGTCAATGAACTTTTCTAGCCAACTGTCTGCTTTCAGATGATCTTCACTTATATTTTACTTGTACATGATATTAATGATGCTGTTTAATAATTTCCACATTCTTCTAAATCACCTTTCTTGAGAATGGAAACAAATATATATTTCTTTCAATCAGTTGGCTAAGCATCCTGTCCTCCAAGTTTCTTGACATAAACTGGTGAGCACATCCAGGGCTGCTTTTGTTGGTTTAAGTATGTCAATTGGTATTCCATTGATTCTGGGAGCCTATTTTTTGCCAATGCCTTCAGTGAAGCTTGAACTTCATTTTCTTTATTACTATTAGCTCTTGTTCATTTGCTACTTCCTGAAATTTTTCAGTGTCAAGCAGTTCTTTTTGATACAGTGACTCTGTGTATTTCTTCTATCTTCTCTTGATGCTTCCTCAGTCATTGCAACTCGAAGCTTGACTTTGTTGTTCAATTTTTTCAACTTTAGAAATGCTGAGTAAACTCTTCCCTTGTTATTCTCCAACTCCAGCTCTTTGTACATTCTAATATTATCTTTGTCTTCTTGAGTAACCCTTTGAAATCTTCTGTTCATCTCTTTGACTTCAGCATTTCTTCCCTTTGTTTTGGATTCTCAATGCTCCAGTGTTGTTTTCAGAGTCTCTTCTGACAGCCACTTTGGTCTTTTCTTCCACTTCAGTCTTTGTAACAACCTTTTGCTCTTTTCATGGATTATATTTGACCCATAACTCATCTGGTCTTTGATCATTAGTGTTCAATGTCTCAAACCTATTCTGGAGATTATTTTTAAAATCAGGTGGGAAGGCTCAAGGTTGCGCTTTGGTTCTTATAAACTTGCTTTACTTTTCTTCACCTTCAATTTGAACTTGGAAATGAGTAACTGATGGTATGCCCCACTCAGCTCCTGGCCTGATTTTGACTGCTGATATGGAGCCTTTCCAATGATTCTTGACCCAACAGAGTATGGAAATTATATAACAATATAACTAATATCACACTCAATAAAATGCTGCTGAAAATGATCCAAAAACAACTGGAATGGTACATTGACAGATAACTACCAGAAATACAAACTGGGTTTAGAAGAGGCTGTGGCACTAGAGACATTATTGTCAATGTCAGATGGATCTTGGCCAAAAGCAAAGGTTACCAGAGGAATATCTATCTGTGTTTAGTTGACTATACAAAGGCATTTGATTGTGTAGAACACAACAAACTGTGGCCAACCTTGAGAATAATGAAAATCCCAAAACATCTGATTGTGCTCATATGAAATCTATACTTGGACCAGGAAGGAGTTGTCATAACAGAACAAGAAAACACCACTGCATGGTTCAAAATTGGAAAAGGAGTGTGTCAGGGAAGCGTCCTTTCTCCATATTTTTTCAATCTCTATGCATAAAAGATATTGGGGATGCTGGATGTTATGAGGAGGAATGTGGCAGTCAGGATTGGAGGAAGACTCATCAACAACCTGCATTAAACAGATGATACGACACTGCTTGCCAAAACTGGGGAAGACCTGAAGCATTTACTGAAGAATGTCAAGCAAGGACTATAGTCTTCAATATGGATTGAAGCCCAACAATAGGAAGATAAAGATTCTCACTGAAGGGCCAATTGGCAGTACCATGCTAGATGGAGAAGAGATTGAAGTTGTTAACAATTTCAGCTTGCATGGCTCCACAATCAACACTTTTGGCACAAGCAGTCAGGAAATCAAATGATGAATTTTATTAGGAAAGTCTGCTGTCTGAGACTTTTCCAAAGTCCTAAAGAGTAATCATGTTGTTCTACCAAATACTTAATCCAGGCCAGGTCTTCACAATCACTTGCTATGCATCAGAGAGCTAGACAATAACTAAGAATGACAGAAGAAGAATCAATACCTTTGAGTTACGGCGCTGGAGAAGTATCTTGAACATCCCACGGGCCACCAAGAGAACAAATAGGTCTGTCTTGGTAAGGATGAAACCAGGTTTCACCTTAGAGGCTAGGATTTTGAAACTGTCTAACACACTTTGGGCACCTGGCCAGGAGGTACCAGTCCTGAGAGAAGGACATTATACTTGGAAGGGTGGAGGGACAGTGCATGAAATGAAGACTCTGGATGAGAGGAATTGACACAGTCACTGAGATAATGGGGGTAGGTGTGTCAGTGTCAGTGAGACTGGTGCAGGACAGGGCAGGCTTCAGAGGTGTCACTGTGAGTCACAGGCAACTTGGTGGCACATAACAACAACAACGACGATTCTTTTCACAGATGTAGTAAATCTGATTCTTGTACAGTCCATCAAGTGAGATTCATGTGTAAAGACGCCTTATGTGTTTTTACAAAGGTATTTGCAATGAATAAATCATTGATTGTACAAAATTTAATCCCTATGTCCAGCTTCACTTCTTCACTGAGATCACGTTTTCTGACGACCTTTCCTTCTTCATTGTTTCCAACTTTTGCATTCCAGTCATCAATAATGAATGCATATTTGATCAATTTTGGGCTAAAAAAGTTTGTATAATCCTCCATTTCCTGCTCTTTTACTTTAGTTATTGATGCATATATTTGAATAACAGTCATATTAGCTGGTCTTCTTTGTATGCATAGGGATTATATCCTATCACTCACAATATTGTATTCAGGATAGATCTTGAAATTGTCTATCTTTGTTTTTCTTTTTTTATTGTGATTTTAATGAAAGTTTAAAGAAAACTTGGATTTTAATTCATTGTTGCACATTTCTCTCCATATATTCCCCACAAGTCACTTTAAAAAAATTCATTCATTATTGTATCATTTTCTACCCTCTCTCCCCCACTGCCCACTTTGCTGTGTACTTCTTAAGCTGGACTTTGTTTTTTTTTT
>NW_006399883.1:7018183-7039793 GCF_000299155.1 Elephantulus edwardii
GGAGGGACAGCACAGGAGAGGAAGGTGCTCTATGAGGTGGATTGATTCAGTGACTGGGGTAATAGGGATGGGCGTGTCAGAGACAGTACGATTGGCACAGGACAGAGCAGAGTTTAGGGCTGTTGTACATGGAGTCACTATGATTTGCAAGAGACTCAACAGCACATAACAACAACAACCACTGGACAATATGATTGTTTAATTCAAAGTGGCCCATGCCAGGAAATATTAGTTCACTAATATCTAGAATGTCTGTCTTCATGTATTTGACTATGTAGATCAAAATAAGATATGGCTGATACTGAGACAAATGGGAATTCTAGAACACTTATGCTCCAACAAACAGAGCAAAGGGACAATCTCAAAGGCAAATAGTTCAAATCCACCAGCTGTTCCACGGGCAAAGGATGGGCAATCTCCTCCTGTGCAAAAACCTGCCTCTGAAAATCTGCTGGAAGATCAGCTGTGGGTCAGCTCCATCTTGACGACACACAACAATAACAATTTAATAAGTAGATGGCCAATCCTGCTTCTTAGTCTGTTTTAGTATTGGATGTTAGTGATGACAACTTATGGTTAACATTCAGAAGAATGGGAATCCCAGAATATTTAATTGTGCTCATGTGAAACCTAAATCTAGATCAAGAGGGTGTTGTGCAAAGAGAGCAAAGGAACACTACAGGGTTTAAAATTGAGAAAGCTGTGCATCAGGGTTGTTTCCTGTCTCCATACCTATTCAGTCTGTATGCTGAGCAAATTACTCAAGAAATTGGACTCTGTGAAGAAAAATGTGGTATCACAATCAGAGGAAGACTCATTAATAACTTACATAATGTAGTTGACACAGTTTTACTTGCTGAAAGTGAGGAGGACTTGAAGTGCTCACTGCAGAAGATCAAAGACTCCAGCCTTCAATATGGATTACATCTTAAAGTCAAGAAGACAAAAATCCTCATCACTGAATCGATTAAGAACATCATGAAAGATGGAGAGCATATTGCTACCAGCAGTCAAGAGATTAGGAGGCATAATATGTCAGGGAAAGTCAGGGACATCTGCAAAGTACTTAGGAGCAATGATGTAAATTTGAAAACTAAAATGCATCTTATTCAGGCCATCATGTGCTACGCTTCAAAGAGCTGGACAATGAATAAGGATGACAAAAGAAGAATTGGGGCCTTTAAGTTGTGATATTGGAGAAGAGTACTTAATATCCACAGACTTTCAGAAGAACAAACAGATATATCTTGGGGCTGGGAGGGGAATGCAGCCAGAATGCTCCTGGGAAGCAAGAATGGCAAAGCTTTATCTCACGTCCATCGGGCATGTTGCTGGGAGAGGCTATTCCTTGGAAAGCAACATCATACTTGGAAAGGTCAGTGAAAGAGAAGACCCTCAATGAGCTGGATTAACACAGTGACTGAAACAATGGGCTCACGTGTGCCAAAGATGATGAGGACGGCACAGAATAGGACAGAGCTCCGAGCTGTTGTTCATAGGGTTGCTATGAGTCATACTCAACGGCACTGAACAACAACAACACTGTGATGTTATAAAGTTATAAAATGTCTGTGAATGATTGGATGAAAAATACAGTATGACTTATAAACTTTCACTAAAATTAAATAAAATGCAAAAAAAAGAGAAGGAAAATGGTAAGATGTCATGTTATATATTTTGGCTATGTGACTATCATGCTTGAGGTATTAAAAAATTAGGGGTCATCAAAAAAGAGGACAGTTTTTCATTAAATGGTTTGACATATTGGCTGAAACTATCTATTCAAGTATAGCAATGTTGTGAAAACAGGCCAGGACCAGGTCCAGCTGTGTTCTGTTAAACATGGGTTTGCCGTGAGTTGGAATCATCTTAATGGCATCTAACAATTGTTTAGTGCCAGCACGTTTGCGTCAATGTGTGGGACTTAGAACATCCATGTCATCTCAACCTCCTTCCCAGCTTCCTTCCTGGAAGATTGCATGAGGAAACCGATACACAGAGATGTAAATGCTGTTGAGAAAGCAATGTTCCTTACTGGAGTTACCAAAGGCTGTCTCCTCATCAGTGCTGAAGTGCCTCTTCTCTGGCATCCACCAAGGGGCAGAAAGGCAAAAAAGACGCAATTCACTGCAGCAAATTTTCCTCCTTACCCTTCAGGTAAAGCAAAGAAAGGAACAGGGGAAACTTAGAGCATATTCCCATGTCTCTCTTTTGTTTACTTAAAGACAGTTTCTGTCTTTCCTCTATGAAGCAGCTAATTAGATTTAACAGTGATTCATTAAAGCTCTGTCTACAGATCATCAAGCCAGACTGTGGAAAGGTTTCAATTCAGTCAAATAACTAGATATTCATTCTGCATAGTGATAAATCCTCAAGCTGACTAACTTTTCCACTGAAGTGAATGGTTGTTTTCATGTTGTGTTATGCTAATACTGCAATAATGTACTATGTGTAATATATTAGTAATGCTGTACAGTCGTTATCAATCAGTTAAAGAGTCTTACTGGGGTGGGTTTGTTTTTTTTTTCCTTTTAACATATCTATGTAATTTTCTAAAGAAATTTGTCTTTTCTAGGTCTTTTTTACTATTTAATACCTTCTTTTCTTTTTTACTGCTGGAAATCCCATGAAAGGCCAGGAAACCAACCTACCAAACAGGACAAATAAAAACGTGTGTGTGTGTGTGTGTGTGTGTGTGTGTGTGTGAGCTTTGTTGTTGTTAGGTGCCATTGAGTTGAGTACGACTCATAGCGACCCTATGAACAAAAGATCTGAACCCTGTCCTATCTGTGCCATCCTCTCACTTCCTGAAACATAAGAGCTCATTGTGGCTGTCACCAAGTCAATCCACCTGGTTGAGGGTCTTCTATGCCGACTCTCCACCCTTCCCAATGTCATGTCCTTCTCCAAGGAATAGCCCCTCCTAGCAACATGCCCAAAATATGTGAGGCAAAGCCTCATCATTCTTGTTTCCAAAGAGCACTCTAGCTATACCCTCTCTGAGACATATCTGTTTGTTCTCTTGGCCATCCATAATGAAAATGAGTTTTTCTAAAGTATTGAGGAGCTTTGTGTCTTCTGGAGTCCCTGAGCAGAACAACAGCTTACACATTTGGTTGCTAACCAGAAAGCTGAGGCCACCCGTAAGTGTCATGGGAGAAATGCCTGGTGACTCCTGAAAAATCAGATCATGAAAACTTTATGGAACATGGTTCTCCTGTGACACCCATGAGGTGTCTGTCATGAGTTGGAGCTGACTCAATGGCAATTTTGTGTGTGTGTGTGTGTGTGTGTGTGTGTGTGTGTGTGTTTGCCTTTGCTTATAAAATCATTGTGAGATTTTGATGGCATACACCTTGGAGGCTGTATGCATTTTGTAGATAGGATTATAGTACTCCTCACATCTTAAGAGGAAATAGGCTGAGGAAAGCTGCTCTGATGGCCCATGCCTCCTTCTCAGAATTATCTTAGTGCTAAACTCTGTGGTTTCACTGAGTTCTGAATAAGCAGCAGCATGTAAAAGATTGAAAAAGGAACACATGACAACGAGGCGATGTAGCTTTTTAACAGCATATGAAGAGGTGTCAGGAATGGAGATAGATACAACGTTCTCTACTCTCTTTGTAATTGCAATAGTTTCTTCTAGAAGGATTAGCTCAAACTTAGTTCCCATGTGACCATGCTAAAAAATATCCCAAAAGTCCAACTTCTCCAAACTGCTGTATCTACCATTCCATCCTTTCTTTTTCTCCCTCAATGCAATTAATCTTTTTTAAAAAATAAAATTTTATTTTTATTGTGATTTTAATGAACACTTACAGAGAAGTTAGATTTTCATTCATTCATTGTTGTACATTTTACATCCTCACCCTTCTTTCCCCCTTCCCCAGTTAGTTTTTTTAAAAAAAAATTCACTCATTGTTGCACAATTATCTACCTCCTTCCTCCACCACCACCACATCTTCTTTGCAATGATAAATCTCTTATTCTGGGCTGTTGTCATATGGCTGTTTTTGTATGTATAATGCTGTATGTATATTCATTTTATACAGTGCTTTCATCTGTTCCAATGCAATGATCATTGTCTATCCACACTTAACCTATTCTCCTCCTAACTTCCCTTGTCAGACCTTCTTTGTATCAGCGATGCTATGCAATATTTGTCCTTTTGTGACTGAGATTTTTCACACAGTATGCTGTGCTCCAGGGTCTCACATGTTGTGTAATGTTTTACAAGTTCATTGTTTTTCAGTGGTATTTCATTGTATGACTATACTATAGTTTTTCTATCCAATAATTTGTTAATGGGCACTTGGGTTGCTTCCAACTCTTTGCTATTGTAAATAACGCAGCAGTAAACATGGGTATGCATGGGTGTGCATATCTATTTGGATGGTGGTTATGATTTGCTGGGTCAAATGGTATTTCTATTTACAACTTTTTGAGAAAGCACCAATCCTCCTTCCATAGTGCTTGCACCATTTTACTTCCACCAGCAGCGAATAAGGCTTCCAATATCCCTACAACCTCACCAGCATTTATTGTTTGCTACTCTGTTGAACTTTGCTATTGTTACTGGATTGAGATGATATCTCATAGTTGTTTTGATTTGCATCTCTCTGAGAGCTAACGATTTTTAATATTTCTTTATGTGTTTGTTTGCCATCTGGATGTCTTTTTTGTGAAGTATCTATTCATATCCTGTTCCCATTTTGCTATTGGATTGTTTGCCTTTTTCTCATTGAGGTCCTGGAGTATTCTCTACATTTTAGATAAGAGCCCTTTATTAGAAATATCATTACCAAATATTTTTCCGGGTCTGTGGCTTTCTTTTTTACCCTGTTGGAGAAGTTTTTTGATGTGCATTGGGATTTGAACTCTCTCTTCAAAGTTCTTTTGAACTTTCCCTTACGGTACTTGTTGTCTATCAGTCTCGTGCTGCTATTTAGCCTTAGATGGAGATTACCACTGCTTTTGGTGGCATCCACTTCCTTAACAACATGCCTCTGGAAACTCTATGAACTTTAATAAATGATGATAGTTATAGAAAGGCTTCAAGCCTTTTTTTCATAGGGTCACTATGAGTCGTGCTTGACTCGATGGTACTCATCATCAACAATAACAACAATAGAGATTTGATTCTTAGAAGGACCCATTCATCTGTTTTGTTCTCTCCTGGTTGTAGGTTTTTCATTATGCTTGGAAGACTGTTCATACAGTGGATTAATCAATGTCTCTCTCCCCCACCTCCCACCCCTAGCATTCTCCTCTTCTCTGTCTTTGGATTCCACAAAACGCTGCAATTTCTTACAGAACTCACAAACTCTCAGGAACTTGGCTCAGACTGTTGTGGAGGCTGGCAGCTCCCCAAAACATTGGTCGAGCTTCATTCTGGAGGCCTCTCTTGACTCACGTGGTCTGACAAAACTGAGCAGCTCAGGTGGTTGAATCTATAATCAACACCTTGGTACCAGCAGTCAGGAAATCAGCATATGTATTGCTTTGGGACCCAAGCAGGCTGTAATTATTAACAACCTCAATCTCTGCTCCATCTATCATGGTGCTGCCAATTGGTCCAGTGGTGAGAATCATTATCTTCTTGATGTTGAGCTTCAATCCTTGTTGAAGACTACAGTCCTTGACCTTCAGCAGCAAGTGCTTCAGGTCCTCTGCAGTTTCAGCAAGAAAGGTTGTGTGATCTGCATAACACATGTTCTTGATAAGTCTTCCTCCAATCCTGACTCCCCATTCCTCTTCAGATTCCCGAATGATCTGCTCTGCATGTAGATTGAAAAGGGATGGAGACAGGACACATCTCTGACACATTCCTTTCCTGATTTTGAACCATGCAGTGTTTCCTTGCTCTGTTTTGATGACTGCTTCCCGGTCCATGTATAGGTTTCATATAAGCACAATCAAGTGTTCTGGAATTCCCATTTTCCTCAATGTTAGTCACAGTTTGTTGTGTTCCATACAGCTTTCTTGGCTCCACAATCAAGACTTTTAGCATCCAAAGTCAGGAAATCAAAGGATGAATTGCTGGGAAAATCTGCTGTCTAAGACCTCTCGAGAGCACTGAGAAGCAAAGATGTCAGTCTAGAGACTAAGGTGCACCTAATCTAGGCGATGGTCTTTGCAATTACTTGCTATGCATCAGAGAGCTGGGCTATTACTAAAGATGACAGAAGAAGGAAGAAACGTCCAGCTTGGTGTTCTCTCCAGTTTTGGTGCTAGCCAATAGTATTCAACATACCACAGACCACCAAGAAAACAAATAGGTCTATCTTGGAGAGAATGAAATCAAGTGTCTCCTTGGAGGGAGGATTTTGAAGCTCTGTCTCACATACTTTGGGCACATGGCCAGAATGGCCTGGTCCTAGGAGGATATCCTGCTTGGAAGGGCAGAGGGACAACGCAGGAGAGGAAGACCCCAGATGAGATGGATTGATACAGTGACTGGGGCAATGGGGGTTGGTGTGTCAGAATCAATAAGACTGGCAGGCTTCAGAGCTGCTGTACATAGGGTCGATATGGGTCATAGGTGACCTGACAGTACATAACAACAACAACAAGACTTCAGAGTTTTGACTCCCATACAAAAATACATTCACGTAAGATTTAAAAAGAGGGAAGCTAGGTATGGAATATACGAGTACTCTATGTACTATCTTTATAATTTTTTAAAATATAACAGCCCTAAATTAAGAATCTTATTAAATGTATAATTAGTTTATTGAGCCTATGATTCATGTGCCACACAGAACCCCCAGTTCCCTGGTAAAGTGATGAATGTTGGGCTCCGTCCAGCTTGGCGATCTCTCTAGAGCATTGCTCACCCAGTTCTCAGATAGTTCCTCTTTCTGCTAGAGATAACAGGCTGGTAAGATGTGGATTCTGGCAGCTGGGCAGACTGCCAGTCATAGTACTCACCTCTTGGAAAAAGGCTATTAGTGGGAGTAGGCAGAAACAAGGAAGGAGAGAGAGAGAGAGAGAGAGAGAGAAGGGGAAGGAAGAGGGGAATGGGGAGGAAGAACTGCAAGGAAAGAAAGAAAAAAAGGAAGGATAAAGAGGAAGAAGAGAGAAGGAAAGAAAATGAAATCCTAGCAGCATGAATTGGGTCTGAGTCCCTATATCTACTTGCTTCTAAAGCCATATCAATTTCCAGATGAGTTATGAGTAAAAAGATTTCCTTTGCACAAGTCTCTTGGAGTCCCTTACCACCACAAGCTTTCTAATATGCCCTGGATGGATATAGGTGAAATTTTGCCAGTCTGGTGTTTTAGAAAGAAATTTAGAGAATAGTCATCAACTAGCTGATTGAAACTTTGATTGAGTACCTCACAGGCGATGAACAGACCTGTCAATTCCCAAAACCCTCAACTCTCCTTGACTATAGTGTGATCAAATGTTCTTGTTCTTTATACTTGGCTTGTTTTACGGCTGAAGATCGGTTGTCTGTAGGATGACAATTTAAAAATCTTGCTGCTTGAGTATTAGATTAACTCCTGCTATTGTACTTAAGCAATCAAAACTGCTAGCACATCGTATTTCAATAACAAGGTCCCTACACCAGAGGGATGTTTTATAACTGCTGGTGGCAGATCTACTCTTGTCCAAATGTCACATGGACGTGGATGGCTGGTCACCAGGGAGACAGCATTTGAGAGCAGCTGTTTTCTGTGCACTGGAGGCACCTACAGGAGAAGCAACTGCTTGACTGGGAGGTCAGCAGGACTGCCTCTGCCTGTGGGAGGCAGCCAGGAAGGATGGGGGAGGGAGGCACAACACACCAGGTGATTCTTATTAAACATTTGGGGGGCATCCCTTCCCCACAGTTGGATACAATTATTTGGAATTGTTTCTAGCTGCAAAGCAGTTTCCCATTCCCCTGACATGGGAGGGAAATTTTTCTTCAGAGTGTTCAACTCAGTGCTGCATCTCATAGCGCCCCAGGGGATTCTTAAGTAGACATAAGAATCGCCTGGGGTTCTTGCAAAATTGTACATTCTGATTCCATAGATCTGGGTTGGAGATGCAAATTCTCAGCAGGAGGTTGAACCAGAAGAAACTGGTTGGAAGCCCTGGTTCAATTTGCTCTAAGGGGGCCTCTTCAGCAATTCTTAAACCTACGCTCCTGAGGGAAAAAAAATTGCAACCACCATGGTAACCATGATCATGGTAACCATGGTCCAACACTTGTTAGGAAGCAAGTAGCCCTCATAGGTTAATCACACAGCAGCTCGAAATTCTAGTCATATATTAGAAAGCAGATAGGGGAGACAAGTAAGATAAAAAAAGGGAGGAGATGTGGATAGAATAATGCCGTGTGGGAGCTAAGTTCTTTATATGACACATTCCAAGGAATCCTACTCTCAAGACCCACTGGCCCTATTTTACAGGAAAGAAAACCGAGGCTGTGAAAGGTGACGCAACTGACCCGGTGTCAGGTAGCCTGTAAGCAGCCAGGCTAGATTCAGACCCCAAGGCCCATTGGACGAGCCACTTCACACATGGGCAGACTTTCCTATGCAGATGTCTCTGGCACCTGTCAGCTCAGGTCACCCTCTGCAGGTGGACCCTGTCCTCAGTCCTGCAAAGGTCAGCCTGCACTGAGCCTTGGTGCTCGTCTGCATCTTCTGTCTTGTTTCGCTGCTTCCAGGACTGCCTGCCTCTCCTTCTTCTCTCTGCATCACTGGCCTTCAGATAGTCTTCTCCATCACCGATTCATACCTCTGCTTGCCTCCTGCAGGATGTCCTCTCAGATCACAACATTTAAAAGAGCAGCCCGAGCCAATCTTTATCCAGTGCTTTGTTCTATTTTCCCCTTTTGTAGCGCTTATCTCAAGGAGCCCTCATAGGGCAGTAGCTTAAGCATCAGGTTGCTAACTGAAAGCTTTTGTCTCCACTTGGCATTATAACAGATATATATTATTTGTCTTTTCACCAGGATATAAGTCTCATGTGAACGTTAATCATTTTTTGCCACCAGAACACCCTTATACGGTGAATAAGACAAAAGTCTATAGGTAGAACTCTGTCTTATTTATTGATGCATATGTGCATGTGTTGTTGTTGTTGTTATGTACCATCAAGTCAGAACCAAACTCATCACTGACTCTCCAGCAGTTTTTGTTGTTGTTGTTGTTAGGTGCCGTCGAGTCATAGACAACTCATAGAGACCCTATGAATGAACCGCCTGAGCACTGTTCGTACATCGAGTTTCCAGAGGCAAGCCATTTCGGAAGTGGATGCCGTTCCTGCTTCCAGGCTTGTTTTAGTCGGGAGGCTCCAGCAAACACTGTCCACCAGGGGTAGCCATTACCGTGCTTGGCATATCACTGTCCCAGTGTTCAGCATCACAGCAACCACGAGTTACCTCTGTACAGCAACGCACCGACCAGTGCTATACCACCTGGAAGAATGTTTGACAGGAAAACAATTTTAACCCAGCCTGAGGGCCGCAGATTAAATTGCACAGGGAGCACTGGTGGCCTAGTGGCAAGAAGCTGTGCTGCAATCTTGTAGGCAAGCACTTCAAACCCACCTGCTGCTCCACGGGAGAAGGATGGACAAACTCCTCCTGTGCAATTAACTGCCTCTGAAAGCCCACCAGAAAGTCAGCTATGGGTTGGGTCCAACTCTATGGTACACCACAACAAATTTCACAGGAAGAGATTGCCCATCTTTCTCCTGAGAAGCAGCTGGTGAATTCAGACCATGACGTGCCTTTTGGTTGACAGTATAAATCCTCACCACTAGGTCACCAAAGCTCCATGTGCATGTTTTGGAGAGAGTGAAATAGCTTACTTCCTCTTATTTGTGTATTTACTTCTCAATTACTTGCTATGCATCAGAAAGCTGGACAATGACTAAGGGTGACAGATGAAAAACTTATGCCTTTGAGTTGTGGTGCTGGAGAAGAGTCTTGAAACACCACGGATTGCCAAAAAACAAATAGGTCTGTGTTGGAGAGGGTGAAACCAAGTTTCTCCTTGGAGGCTAGGATTTTGAAGCTCCGTCTCACATACTTAGGGCACATAGCCAGGAGATGCCAGTCCTTAGAGAAGGATATCACGCTCAGAAGGATGAAGGGACAGCACAGGAGAGGAAGACCTCGTATGAGATGGATTGATAACTGGGGCTATGAGAGTAGGTGTTTTGGAGTCAGTGAGACTGACGCAGGACAGGGCAGGCTTTAATGCTGTTGAATATAGGGTTGCTAAGAGTCACAGGCGACTCGATGGCACATAACAACAGCAACATCTACCAACAAGCCCATTGGAGTAGGCTTAAATGTAGCTTTGCCCCAATTCCTGCCTACTTTCAAATCCCAGCTCCTGCCTCAATGTCTCATCCAGATCTGTGTTCAGGGAACTTTATTTTTTGTTTGTTTGATATTAATTCAATGTGAACCTGGTTCCCTTCCATGAAGAAGTCCTGCATTTGATTCCTGGCCAATGCACCTGATTTCACACTCAGCAGTCGTCTATCAATAGAGACTTGTGTGGTCCTAGGACACTAAATGGGTTTCAGTAGAACCTCTATGCTAAGACTATTGAAAAGAAAGTCCTGGAAATTGGCATCTGCAAATCAGTCAATGAAAACCCTATGAATTGCCATGATCAGATCCATGATTGGTCATAGGATGGCGCAGGAACAGAGAGAGTTCAGTTCTGTTGTGCCTGGAGTGTTCATGAAGCAGAACTAACTCTTGTCGCTGACACCAACAGCCACCAGAGGTCAGAAAGCCTGGAGGGTCCTGCCAGTCCTCCTGCTTCACATCAGTCTTTGTGAAATTCCCATCAGAAAGAAGCATTGCAGCTCATGTCTCTAATCCTTTTCATTCCCATCTCCGATCTCACTTTCATTGATTAGACATTTCTTTGAAGCATCCCAACCTCTGTATAATTACACTGGCTGACGAAAGAACTTTCTCAAATAGGAGGTAGTTGGGTGGGGGTAAGAATGGGCCAGGTCCAGAGGCAGCCTCTAGTGGGGCCCATGACTGAATACCAGACTGCCTCCCACTGGGGCAAAGGAGAAGAGAAAGGAGAGGGGACAGACAATGCAGGGAAGGCCATCTATAGTTAGATAGAGTCTAGAAATGGAAATCCAACAGGATGAGAAAGAAGTGGGAGGGAGATAAAGCCTCTCAAGGCTATGATGAAAGTTCTGGGAGGGTTACTGGGACCACCAGAGAGAGGGATCAACCCTTCCAAGAGAAGCTGCTCTTGCTGGGTCCTAGAGACCCTCCCAAAGCCACACAGGGAGGCACCTTGAGAAGACACTGAAGAGCCCCATTTCATATGACTTTTAGACCCAACATTATTTAACTGAGCAAAAGCTAGCAATAAGTGCTAAAAAGGGGGGAGGGAGAATAAACTATTGCTTAAATATCTTTTCTTTCTTCCTATAATTTTAAAAATATACTCTTTGACATATGTGATTAAAGTCAGTTTGGGTATATTTGTTGATTAGTTTAGGTGGGAAACAATACAAGAGGTAGGTCTAGAGGGTCCCCAGGCTCCCTGTGAAAATAACACCCATGGTTATTGTTGAGCTACTTAAACCCCTGGGTTTGGTAGACTTCAGGGGAAGAAGTATCTATAAGCATATAGGGCGTGAAACTCCCTGCCCATTTGGACAGATGGAAGCTTGACAAATCCATCTCAAATTTACAAGAGCCATGGTTGTCATAAAACTTGCTGTTTCCAGAAAGGTTTCTTTTCCCAAAATATATACAGTTCTGGCCCCTAAAACTAGCATTCCTAGGCACTGTGGAAGTCACCCAAAATAAAAGGAATGCAACCTTTCCCTTCACCAAACATACAATTAAGTTGGAAGGACACGATCTAAAGATAAAAGCTGCTTGAGAATCATTACAGGCCCGCATAAGAATGAGGGATCCGTGCCCTATTTCTGCCAGTGAGATCATCCTTCCACCACTGAGTCCTCTTGGGATGGTGGCCTTGTTCCAGAGCCAAGCCCGTGCCATGGGGCCACTGGGATTCTCAGAGTCAGCCTTGGCAACAGCTTAGAATCTGTAGCTGTTTCATAGGTTACCTTGGTGAGATCCTGGAGGCTGGAATGTTGAGAATGTAGCATCAGATAACCCCTGTGATTTCCCAGACCCTTAGCAAAGGTTCCAATTGACACCAGTCTTTTGCACCTAGTGGTGGGATTGCTCACTTTGCAGAAGAACTCAGTGGAGGCTAATAAAGAAAGAAGGGCCTAGTTGGTAATCTGTGATAGGTTAGAATGTGTTCTTAGGTTATTGCATTCAGGTGGAGTAAGGTGGGTCTTAGTGCTACCACTACTACTCTGAGGAGTGTGAAAAAGAAGCTGACACACAGAGGAAGAAGAGCTTGTGATGATGAAGATCAAAACAAGGAACCCCTGGAGTTACAAGATTCCAGGAGAGAGACTTGAGACAGATCCCCCTTCTTTAGCACAGAAGGAATCAACGGTAGCCCACACGCAGAGCTGTGAAAGAATGGATTGCTCTTCCAAGAAGCTTCCAGTTTGTGGTATTTTGTGATGGTTGTCCTGGGAGAGTAAAATAGATGCTGTGGACCCAACTCAACCTTACCTGAACAGGTTAACCATGCAGTGGGAAAGACAAGTAAGAGTCACCGTGCCCTAGGTGAATGCCACGGTTACGTTACTAATACACGGAAAAGGGCAGCCCAGCTTCAGACATATCCCATGAGGACCCTTTTATTAACACATGACAAAAACAAGGCAAAGTAGAAATTATTCTGGATGTCAGTTTAGAGATTAAAGAGCACCTGATCTAGGGCATGGTCTTCAGAATTACTTGCCATGCATCAGAGAGCTGAACAATGACTAAGAATGACAGAAGAAGAATCAATGCCTTTGAGTTGTGGTGCTAGAGAAGAGTCTTGAACATACCAAGGACTGAAGAAAACAAATAGGTCTGTTTTGGAGAGGGTGAAACCAAGTTTCTCCTTTGGGACTAGGATTTTGAAGCTCTGTCTCACATACTTTATACACATGGACAAGAACGACCAGTCCTGAATGAAGGATATCATGCTTGGAAGGGTGGAGGGACAGCGCAGGAGGGGAAGGCCCTGGATGAGATGGGTTGATACAGTCAGTGACTGGGGCAATGGAGATTGATGTGTTGGAATCAGTAAGACTGGCTCTGGACAGGGCAGGCTTCAGAGCTGCTGTACATAGGGTCTCTGTGAGTTACAGGTGACTTGACTCCACATAACAAGAAGAGAAGCCATCAGCACGGATATGAAAGAATCCCAGGGAGTCATAGCTATGACTTTTATTTGTACAGTTTGGAGATAAAGAAAATAATCACCAGCACCTAATTGGTGGCCGTTACAAACCATCACTGTGGCAGACAGGACTGCTGAAACTCAACTCATTGTCCTGGAGATGGAATGGACTAATAGCTGACCCTCCACTGGGTTTCTGAAGCTGTAAATCACACAGTAAGATATTACCCATCTCTCTCCCATGAAAATGAAACTTCTGGTGGATTTGAACCACCAAAGATGTGTGGTTAGTAACATAACTCACTAGAGTCTAAGCCCCAGAGTTCCCTACCAGGGATACATCTGAGCTTCCCAGCAGGACTACAGAAGGGGTAAAAACCAACAACAAACCCCTAATCCCCCAAGCCAAATGAAAAAACTTTAAAAACTCATGAAGAGATATGTACACAGTTGCAGTTTGTAAATAGGATTGATCTGGGGGTTATGCTGCCACGAGGTGAGTAGGTCATGATTCATGACTATGTGATCCTGAACTGCAGTTACCAGGACCTTAACTTTTAACTTAAACTAGCTAACAGGGAGCTCCGGTGGCTTAGTGGTAAGGAACTGCACTGCCAACTCAAAATCCAAGGTTTGAATCCACCAGGTGTTTTGTGAGAGGAAGATGGATAATCTCCTCCTTAGCCATTTACTCCCTCTGAAAACTGGAGGGTCAGCTATGGGCTGGTTCCAACACGAAAGCATGTAACAACAACATGTGGCTATTTCAGTAAGTCATTTAGGACACAAGCAGGCAAGTCCTTAGGTTCTTCCAGGCAAGGCCCAAATGTGATTTACCGCTCCTGAGGCACAGCTGAGATTGTGAGGATGGCATAGGACCAGGCAGGGCTCTGTTCTGTTGTGTGTACGGAGGGTCTTTGCCTGTTGGACCTGACTTAACTACACCAAACAGGCTTGTCCAGTGGTTGTAATCTACTTCCAACTGCACTCCCCTTGAGGACAAAGTCACATGGCTGATTTCCCGGCCAAAAAGAATTAAAAACAGCATCTTAACTTCTATTAAAAATGGAAATGGGGTCAGAGATCTCGTATAGACTTTGGCCTTCCACAAACCAAGTGCTTCAGACTTTAAGTACTAATTAATTACAAAAGAGAATGGCAATAAAATAGCTTCTGTTTTTCAAACTTGGTCTTATTTGGTCCCAGGTAAAGTGATTTTTCACACATTATTTTATTATTGCATTCATCTTCAAGATAGCTTTTTTGAGGCTATAATTGTTATCTACATTTGGCAAATGAAGAAGCCAGAGCTCGAGGGTAAGTAAATTGTACAGCAAGGACCACAGTGTGCTGAGATCACAGTGTGACCAGTGGGAGGGGCCTCAGGTACCCAAGGAAGAACTCCTCGTTCTTATTCAGGGAGTTTAGGGATGATGTCACTGAAGAATCAGTAAGATCTACTGATTAATTAAGTGCCAATTTGAGAAGAGAAAGAAAGGCATTCTTCTAGGATGAAAGGATATGCAAAGTCACAGATGTGACCCTGGGGTGTTTGGTGACCACAGGGGTATAGATACTGACTGAAGGAAAGATTGGGAAGGATAAGAAATGTATGGCATGATATATACCAGGTTTGTTGTTGCTGTGGTTGTGTGCAATCAAGTTGTCTGGGAGCCTATGTACAACAACTTTAAAGCCTGCCTTGTCCTAAGCCAGCCTCACTGAGTCTGACACACCTACCCCATAACCCCAGTTACTGTGCCAATCCATCTCACCTGGATCTTCCTCTCCTGCACTGACCTTCCACCCTTTCAAGCATGATGTCCTTCTTCAAGGCAATATTCCCATAGTATGTGAGATGAAGCTTGAAAACACTTGCCTCCAAGGAGCAGCCCAGTTTCACCGTCTCTAGGACAGATCTGTTTGTTCTCTTGGCAGTCTACAGTATGTTCAATACCTTTGTCCAGCTCTACAACTCAAAGGCATCAATTCTTCTGTCATCCCTAGTCATTGTTCAGCTCTCTAATTCATACCACATAATTGCAAAGATCATGGCCTGAATCAGGTGCACCTTAGTCTCCAGACTGACATTGTTGGTTTTTAGCATTTTGGAGAGGTCCCTGACAGCAGATTTTCCCAATGCAATTCATCTTTTGATTTCTTGACTATTAGTGCCAAGAGTGTTGATTATGGATTTGAGTAAGCTGAAATTGTTAACAGTCTCAATTTCTTCTTTATCATGGTTCTGCCAATTGGCCCAGTGGTGAGAATCATTGTCTTCTTGATGCTGAGCTTCAATCCATATTGTAGACTACAGTCCTTGACCTTCTACAGCAAGGGTCTCAGGTCTTCTTCAGTTTCAGCAAGCAAGGCTGTGTCATCTGCATAATGTAGGTTATTGATGAGTCTTCCTCCAATCCTGATGACACATTCTTCCTCATAAAGCCCAGCCTCCTGAATGATCTGTTCTGCATATAGATTAAAAAGGTATGGGAACAAACAACAATAATAACAAGCTTCAGAGATTTAGGCCACTTCTTTTTAATTTTTTTTTTTATTATTGTAAATGACAGTTTCTTTCTAAACTTACAAGAAATCTGGCATATATAAGTGGTAATTTTGATTAATTAAATATATACAGCCACCTTATAAAGAAATAATAAGTGACATTAAAAAGATACCACAGGCATGTAAAATATTTGTAAAACATATATAAAAGATTCCTATTGCTGTATAGAAATAAATGAGAAAAATGTTTTTAAAAGGGAAAGAGATACATTCACTGGAAAAACATCACTGATAACACAAAAGATGATGTCTCGTGTCACTTACAACACATAAATGCACATTAAAATAAACATTTTTCTCTCATTAGATTATTAAAAACCAGGCAGGATTAAGTCTATCTTATTTTGTTGAAAAGTGTGGTAAAAGGGAGCTCTCATTTTCTCATGGTGTAAGTACAAATGGCATACTTGTTTTAGGAGGAAATTCAGCAAATTCAAAATGTTAACCAGGAAATCATACTTCCAAGAATTACTTCTACAGAAGAGTACAATTGCTGGAGGGCACGCATATAGAAGTGTTTTTCTGTTACTTGCAACAGCAAAGTATTGGGAAAATCTGGATGTTCATCACTTAGGAAATTGGCTCAATGAACAAGAAATCACGCACATCCAGTCAGTCATTCAAAGAGTGATCAGTAACAAAGTGGTAGATTTCCACTTTGTGATCTGGATGTTGTTGTTGTTAGCTGCCTTCAAGTTCACTCTGATTCATAACAGCTTTGGTACAACAGAAAAAAGATGCCTAGACTCGTGGCATCTTCACTTCTCTGAATTAAATTGTGTTCCCTTGAAAATATGTATTGACTCCTGGCCCCTCTATGTGTGACGTAATCCCTTTCAGGAATGTGCTTTGTTGCTGCTCTTCTATCATTGAGGCTCTATCAGTGCACACTGGTAGGGTAATCCGTATGACGTTGTGCTGCTAACACAGAGATGACGCTCTTCTGGCAGTTCTAAAACACGAGCAGCTCCAACGAAGAAAGGTGAGCAATCTCCTCATAATTTGCAGCCTTTGAAAGCCCATTGGAGGGTCAGCTACAAGTCAATTATGACTCAATGGCAAAGCGTTGAATTGATGAAACTGGTTGGGTTCTGTCAATTCTGACTTATAGAGATCCCTAGATCCAACAGAACAAAGCTCTGGATGACCCTGCACTGTCTTCACAGTTGTTGCTATTTGCGCACATTGTTGCTGCCGTGTGTCAATCTATCTCATTGAAGGTCTTCCTCTTTTTGCTTGGCATCTGCTTTGTTAAGTATTATGCCCATATCCAAGTATTTCCTTCTGATCAAAGATCCAAAATATATGAGAAAAAGCATAGCCATCCCTACTTCTAAGAGCATTCTAGCCATACTATTTCCAAGACAAATCAGTTTAGGATATGTATTAAATCAAATCACTTCTGAGTGATTTAAAGAGTAGCGTAGACACTGTGTGTGTGTGTGTGTGTGTGTGTGTGTGTGTGTGTGTGTGTATTTTTTAGTAAAAGCAGTGGGAAATGAGTTCCTGTGAGGTGGAAGATAAAGATGTCCCAAATATATGGCCTTTTTCAGATTTTTGTACCATTCTATCACCTCAAACATTAACTACTACTCCTTCCATAAGTACTCTCCCTCTTGTGTTTGGGTTCTGTAACTCAATACAACATCTATCAAACCCACGAATCATCATGGAAATGGCTCTTGTGCTTGTGAACACTACTAGCAAGTGCCAAATCCATGGATCAGACTTAATGGCTAATGTAGTTTCAGGAAGTAACAAATCCAAGATGGCAAGTCAGAGGACAGGCTGCTGGCTCACAAGACTGTGGGAACTGGAAGATCAAGTCTGATAATAGATCGTTGGTTCAAGTTCCAAGGACTGGGGGTCAGATGGTGACAAGCCAGATGAAGGGTTCTGTGGAAAAAGAACTTGCCAGAGCACCCATATATATAGAATGTAGACCATACTTTAAGGAAACTCCCCTTACTAGAGCAAGGTGGGCCAAAGGCATAAAGGATAGTGATTGAGGTAAGGGTGATGACTGGAGTCATAGCCCCTAGGGAAGCAGTGACTCATCCCAGTCTAATCCTGCCTCATTTACGTAACAACTCACTCTCAAATGGAACCATACCACACAAGGTATAGAAGCACAAAGTGGAGAAGAGCTGACAATTACACCAAACTACAAAACTACGAAATTACATAATTACCTGTCAAACCACTGAAAGTCAAGGCCCAGTGAAGTTGACACTTAACCTTAAAATCATCACAAGCTCCTTATCCCTTATTTGTGTTAGCTACAAACTGTCCAGCCTCATTTCTCAGTCACAAGCATTTCTCATTCCCAACTAATCCTCTGTGACAGTCACAGACTATGACTAGGAAGGCCATATTAAGTAATTCATTGCACTGCACGATAGGCCACCTCTTTTCTTTTCTAGTCTTTGGTCCTTTTACACATGAAGAATTAACTTTCCTTTCCTAATTATTTTACCAGCCAAAGCTGTCGTTAGCAATTAGTTCCTCAGTAGGGCAATGAGAGGGTGAGATTAATCAGGTACTTGCCATTCAGGTCTGCTACAAGTGTCCACCTGATCTGATCAGATCGTCAAGAGTCACCATGATTTCACCCTCTCTGTCTTCTAATTACGTTTAATGGAGAGATTATTCCATTTCTCTGAGTCTCTCTTGAGGTATAAGAATAATGTTAACATTATTAACATTTCCCTTGTTGCATAATCTATTTATGCATTCCTTTATCTTCAGATTAGTTTTTTCTCCTTTGTCCCATTTGTCATTGAATTTTACCCAAACTTTTCCACCTTGAGAAGGGACATCAGTTTCAGCTCCTGGGCCAGTCCAGATTGCAGATGGCAAGACTAGTCCTGGAAGTGTTTCCCTTCAATCCACACCCATTCATGTCGGGTTACCTTGACCACAAGGCAATACAGCAGTTACATAGCAGTATTGTCAACACCAATATTGCCAAATGGTGGGAAAGTAAACCCCATCTTGTCAGGTCCTTGGGAGTTTTGGTATAAAGCTTCCTGCATTCACATATGCATCCCTGGTCCTGGAATCATATTGTCTGGCAGGAGAATAAGTAATTCTAGGTGTTATGGGAAAGGACTGTTCAGTGACCCAAGTATCATCTCTCATGCACTCTTCCCAGATCTTCCAGAGAAATGTGGGCACCTGTCTGGAGGTGATCCTCCATTTGTCCTCTTGTGCTGAGTGTGAGCACACACAGGCATGGCAGCTAGCCCTTCATGGCTTTACCTCCTACTATTGTAGAAAACAAATCTTTCAATTGTCCACTCCAATTCTCTATTAAACCATTTCAGTGGGAGTGGTACACAGTGTAGTATGCCCACTGAAAATGATGAGTGTTGGCTCATTACTTCACCCTGTGGGCTTTAAAATGTTTTTGTGGTCTGATGAAATACAACTCAGTGGCCCAAATTGGTACAGTATCTTTTGTCCTAATCCCTTAATAGTGATTTGACATTTGCATCTGAAAAGCCCCATTCAGATTATCAGAGTATCTATTCCCGTGAAGACCTGTTTGCCATCACCTTGGGCCAGTGGAACCATCGGCATCCAGTAGATTCTGACTCACATCAACCCGTTATCGGCTTCCTGAGGCTGTGGATCTTTGTGGGAGGAGGTCATCCATCTTTTTCCTATAGGATGGCTAATAGATTCAAACTGCCGATCTTTCTTTCTGCTTAGCAGTCGAACATGTAACAGAGTCGTAGGGGCACTGTGTAACATAAAAAGCTGCTAACAGTAAAGGGATTTGGATCCACCAGACACTCCACTGGAGAAAGAAGACTCGTCTCTCTTCCTATAAAGATTTACAGGCTGGGAAACCTGATGAAGGGTCACTGGGGGTTGGAATTGACTCAAAAACAGTGGGCTGGGGATCACTGGTACTACTGGTTCTAGCTAATCCATTGATAAGCTGTGGGCACGGCCTTCTCCCTGAGGAGTCTGGCCTTAGTCATGGACAGACTGCCTTTCTAATTGGCGTACAGGGTAGTGTTTATTGGCATGTTGTGCTTCAGAGACTGCAAGAGGGATTTGTCTAGACTCAGTACATTTCTGAATGTTTTGGTACCCTCACATTTTCTCATTTCACGGACTTAATTAGACACCTCAAGTCAGCACACCCACAGACTCATTTGCTAACTACAATCACCTTTCAATCCAGGAAGGGAGCTCTTTGGAGGACATGAGCACACTCTACTCAAATGCACTTTCTACACGCCCAGAATGCTTCCCAGAGGTCCGTGCCCCACATGCTTGTTCACTTAATGGCACAATTTCCCATTGTTTCTTTGCATAATCATATAGTTGGAGCTTTGACTACCATCCATCCAATCACATGAACTCTTGCCATGATCCAGTTCTTCCATCAAGCCACAAAGACAGCGTGCGGTTCAAACCATTTAGCTGAGCTGTTCCTACCTCCTTCAGTCAGAATCGTCTCTTTTTCTGGTGTTAGTGCAGCAGCTTGCTGCTTCTAATATGGTCTATGTTCCCTAGAATGCTATCAGTGAATCAAGCAGCTTCCTGCTGATCAGGAGGAAGTTGTTCTCAGGGCACTGTCCATGTGGCAGTGGACTCTGGCAGTGTCTCGGGTGGCTCCAGGGTATGGCCGATAGGAGAAGAGGCTACCTGCTCATGACTATGGCAGGTGACACCCTGCATTACTCCAGCACCTTGTTCTTAGAAGAATCATTTGCATTTTATTGTGTGACTATTTTGAGCACTGCCTTCCTTATTAGAGTGTTTCTCTGAAATCTTCCAAGATATTACTAGTATTTCAGGTCTCATAATAATTTTATGTACCTCTATTACTGAGGAAGTCTCAATCAAGGTGAGTAATTGCCTTTCAAATGGCATATGTCATGCTGCGGCATCTGGAAACTTAAATCTTTGTCCCAGGGTGGCTTT
This sequence comes from Elephantulus edwardii, assembly GCF_000299155.1. Taxonomy (NCBI): domain Eukaryota; kingdom Metazoa; phylum Chordata; class Mammalia; order Macroscelidea; family Macroscelididae; genus Elephantulus; species Elephantulus edwardii. The sequence goes on from NW_006399883.1 coordinate 7,038,943, forward strand.
CTCGTGTTCTGCCATAAGCTGCAGTCTGCATAAGCACATGAGACAGACACCCCAAAATCACGTCTGAACATGGACCATAAGGTCCTAATGGCAAAGAAAATGAGACCCTTTTCTGTAATTCAGACATAGCCTACTGTTGCTCTGGCTCCCATTCAAACACTGTGCTCTTCCAAGTGGTTGCACGGATGGGAGCTGGCAAAATTTCCAGACATGGAATATGTGTTCTCCAAAATATAAATAAACTAATCCAGCCACTGGGGCTCCTGCTTAGTCTTGGAAGTAGGGGAAAACAACTTGTTCTTACTTGCCTGTAGAATGTCAAGAGTGGCCCCTTCCTAAATTCTTCCCCAAAATTCCACTGCTTAAACAGAGCCCTGAATTTTTTTCTTCTGCATTTACCTCTGTTGGTAATGTGGTCCACCAGTATATTCAAATTAGCCTTAATCTGTTTTGTGGGTTTTTTTGGTATTTGATATTGATGGCAATGAGTGAGAGATTAACATAATATCATCAATGTACTCAATACCAAGTCCAAGTCCAAGTCAGCTTCAGATGGCCTCAGGTGAGATTTGTCATTGTTAAATTCCTCCCAAGTAGGGTGAATAGAAAGGATTTGCTTAGACAGTTTTTTTTAAATTGGAGCACCAGCAGATTATTCCACTGGTGCACCCAGCCTCCTGCAGTACTGCACGAGAGATGTGGACTCAAACCATCAATGAGACAGTCATCTCATTTCTTAATAATTTAAAAATCTCCACAGCCTTTTTAACAAATGGTGCTGGCAAAATTGGAAAACTATCTGCAGAAGAATTAAACAAGATCCCCACCTCACTCCATATACAAAAACCAAC
>NW_006399883.1:7040998-7042334 GCF_000299155.1 Elephantulus edwardii
GCAACAATGAATGAATGGAATTCCAAAATCTCTGTAGATGTTCATTGAAATGAAAAATAAATAAATTAATTAATTAAAAAAATCTCCAACCTGCAAGTGTAAGTCCTATCCACATACATCTTTTCTTCTTCTATGAACATCTCTCCTGTTTCTTGAATCTGTAAGACCCATGCAGAGAAGCTGTGCTAACAGACATGACAAAGCTCCTTGTTGGATGCTGTCAAGTTGAATACGACTCTGTCCTATCCTGTGCCATCTTCATCATCTCTTCCTTTCTTTTGCTGAGCTCTTGCCTGTCCAAGCATGATACCATTTTCCAATGAATATAGCAACATGGCTATGTAAGACGAAGCTTTGTCATCTTTGTCTCCAATAAGCATTCTGGCTGCACTTTCTCCAAACCAAAATGACATTTGTTCTTTTGGCAATCCATGGGATATTCAGTACTCTTCTCCAACACCAGATCCTCCCTCTCTCATCCTTATTCATTGTGCAGCTCTCAGATACATAGGTAAGTAATGGAATGGTCTCTGACAGTGGACTTTCCCACTGCAATGCATCTCCTGATCTCCCAACTGCTGGTACCAAGGGTATTGACTATAATCCAAGTAAGATGGAATCATTGATAATTGCAATATTTTCTCCATCTATTATAATGATGCCTGTTGGTCTAGTGATGAGGATTTTTGTTTTCTTGACAACGAGATGTAATCCATATTAAAGGCTGTAGACTTTGATATTCCACAGCAAGCACTTCACGTCATCCTTATTTTCAGCAAGCAAGGAAGGTTATGTCATCTGCATAACACAGATTGTTGATGAGTCTTCCTCTAATCCTGATGCCATATTCTTCTTCATAGAGTCCAGTTTCACAAATTATTTGCTCAGTGTACTTTACAGATTGGATAGGTATGGAAAAAAGATACAATCCTGACACACACCTTTCCTGATTTTAAATGATGCAATGTTTCCTTGTTCTATTTGGACAACAGCCTCTTAGTCTATACATAGGTTTCACATGTACTCAATTAAGTGTTCTGGGATTCTCATTCCTCTCAATGTCTGCTGCGGGCTGCTCGGGAGGGGCTTATAATCCTGAGGTCTAGGGTCTGGAAGAGGGAACACGAAGGTGGGTAGAAGTTCGGCGAAGGGACGATGAAAGAACACGAGACAGTCAAGTGATCTTGATGATTTTAATTCTGAGTCACTCTAATTCCCCTTCTTTCTTTCCTCGCTTATTGCATTTAACATAATACATTTATATTCCATTTTTACAATTAGAGGCTTAATCAACAGCCAGAAACAACAAGAGTAAGAATAAAGTTTACATTATTTT